>NC_089503.1:386638742-386833828 GCF_036850995.1 Saccopteryx leptura
CCGCCCCGAGGTCAGCCCCGCCCACTCGGCCCCGTTCCTGGCCGAGCGAGACCGTGGGGATTAAACCTAAACTGAAAATTACACCATGGCCCGCGGGGTACTCCCAGATGGGGTGGGGGGTCCCGAGGTCTCGGATGGAGCTCGGACCCGAACACTCGGTCGACCCCGGCCCGTCCGTGGGGATGGGGTCGTGACCGGGACCCTCCCGCGTGGCTCACCGTCCTCGCTCTGGTTGTAGTAGCCGCGCAGGGTGTTCAGGTTCACTCGGGAGGTCTGTGCGCTCTCCTTGGCGTTCTGCGTCTGCCTTTCCCAATACTGCGGGTGCTCCTGCTCCACCCACGGCTGCTCCATCCACGGCGCCCGCGGCTCCATCCTCGGGATCGCGGCGTCGCTGTCGAACCGCACGTACTCCGTGTCGTCCACGTAGCCGACTTCGATGTACCGGGGCTTTCCGCGGCCGGGCCGGGACACGGCGGTGTAGAAATATCTCAGGGAGTGGGGACCTGGGGACGGGGAGGGGCTGAGAACCGTGACCCTTCACGGTGCCAGTCCCAGCCCCCGGTCTGCGGGACAGAAGGGGAGGCGTCTCGGAGACGGAAAGGGGGCCAGGACAGAGCAGGTATCAGGACACGGGTGGTGGACACGCGCCCTCCCTGGGGTCCTGCACCCCCGCCGAGTCCCCTCTCTCCTCCCCGCAGAGGACGTTCCATCCCGACCCGCACTCACCCGCCCAGGTCGAAGTCGGGACCAGGGACTCCGAGAGCAGCAGGAGGAACATTGTAAACCTCATAACCCCATCCTCAAGGTCTAGGGAGACAGAGGAGGTCGGCTCCAGGGAAACTTTATAACCCGGAACGGCGGTAACTCTGATTGGCTTCTCTAGAAACCGGACACCCAATAGGAGTGACAGCTGGGGCCGCGTCATAAGTATCCTGGGAGTAGGATCCGACACAGGTTGTGGGAAGCGGACGTGAAACCCGGGAAGAGAGGGACTTCCCAACACTGAGCTTCCGGTCGAGACTCCGCCCTCTGGCTGAGACCCTGAGAGCCAGGCCTGGGGACCCCAAACTTTGCCCTGACCCCTCCTCCTGCGCGGAGAGCTCTTTGTCACCCGGTCTCCTTGAGTCCTGGCCCAGGGGCTGTGTGAGGACACCAGGGAGAGACCCCCCAGGGGGCTGTGCAATGAGCCCCAGAGCCCCCTTGTGCATGTCCACACTGTGGACGGTTATGTAGACATTGAGATGTTGTTCCCAAATAAGAGATGATTTCATTTCAAAATCCGACTTTAAAAAACTGAAGAAAAGGGAGTGAACGAAATGTTTCTGTTTCTCAGTTTCCCTGATGTTACCATCAAGGGGACAGAGAGAGGGGTGACTGGGAGGGGTGACACTCAGAGTCGGCACAAGGCCCTGAGCGCTCCTCTTCTCCACGTGAGAGGCTCTGGGGGGATGACACAGAGGACCTTGTGTGACTTTGACACTTCATACTGTTAGGGAATTACAGCTATTTTCTTCAGTATAATAATGTTCTTAGAAGAAAACAGTTATTTTCAAGAAATGTACAGCGAAATATTTAGGGGTGAGTGTCATGATGTTGGCAGGTGATTTTCAAATATTTAGCTAAAATTGTGGAAGTATATGACATAGCAAATGTGTGGCAAAATGTTAACATGATTAAATTTAGAGTGACCATGTGTTATTCTTTCAAACTTTAGGTACGTTTGAAATTTTTCACAATAATTTTAAGAGAAATTTTAAGATAATAATATAAAATGACTTAGGAAACGTTCACAACATGATGTTGAGTGAAAATTAGGTACTAACTGGATCCAGGCAGCTCGGTTAATTAGAACAGCATCCAAAAGCGCAGAAGTTGCCGGTTAGATCCCCAGTCAGGGCACATCAGGAACAGATGTTCCTCGTGCTCCCTCTCGGTAAAATCAATAAAATAAACATTTTTTTTAATGTAACATGATAAGATAGTTCAGTTTATGGCATATACTGGATGTAAATAAGAGAACTAAAGTGTTCGGCAGCCCTGTGGTGTGTGTGGACCTTGAGATTTAGAAAGATTGGTTAGGAGGGAGAAAGCAACCTTTTTCTTTTTTAAATCTACAGATGCCGCTGAAGGAGGGAAGGTTCATCAGATGTCAAACAAAGCAGCTGTAAATTGGCATTTGGCAACTTTTCACATAAACTGCCATCAGCAGGCGACACTGGATGGCAGTGAACTGGCCCAGGAAATCCGGAGTGAGGTCCCTAAGCTCCTCTGGGCCCCGGAGAGCAGGTGCTCCATCAGGCTTTTGAGGAACTGCCTGTAACAGTCACAGTGTGCGAGAAACAACGCCAGGATTCTAGAAGTAGCTTTAGTCGTATTAACGTCCGAGCACCTTTGGCATTGATGTCCAGATGGACGGTGACGTGTGAGGTGGGGACAGAGCCCTCCTCATCCTCAGTCTCCCGTCACCTTGGTCCTCCTCTCTGACACACAGCGTTTCTCCTCGGACCCCCGAAGTGGTTCCTTCCTTGTCCAGGTCAGACGTGTGGGCACCTGTGCAAGTCCTGGTGGTCACAAGGTGGGTCCCGCTGTTGGCATGGAGACCAGCAGCAGCCAGAGCTCCGCCCCCTCTGAGGGGGACCCTGTGGTGTCTGTGGGGGAGGGGGGAGGGCGGCTGCAGGGACAGGAGTGAGGCAGTTACCTGAGAGGGACACCCAGCATCACAGCAACACCTCAGAGGGGCGCGAACAAGGGACACTGTCTCTCGGCTCCGTGGCAGCAGATGCCGGAGAGGGTGACCCTCCTGCAGCTGAGGCCCTTCCTGCTCTCGGAGCCTGAGCAGGTCGGGGGACAGGAGCATCGGTACCTGGTCCTCCGGTCCTTCGGGTGTTCATGGACCTCGAGGGAAACTGCACTGAAATGAGGCAACAAGGACTGTGCTTTGGTTTTTTGTCCTTTGTGACAGTCCTGGCCACAGGACCAGGGCCCAGCATCAGGGAGTCAGGGGTGTGAGCAGTGACATGTGCCCAGCAGCAGGACAGTGGTTCCTGTGTGGGACCCGACCTCGGCTGGACTGTGGGTCTGCTCCTGGCTGTGTGGCCTCAACCCGGTCTGTGCTTTTCCCCAAACACTATTAGACCCAATATCATGTAAATACTGCTTTATATCTGAAGTAGAAACAGTTGGGATTCCATTGTTTGCTGCAAGAAATTAATCATGGGAACAGTTTCAGAGAGCAAGTGTTCAGAGATTTTATTACTTTTACCGGGAAAACTTCCTAAATCTTCCACCTGACTCTGCCCCACGGCAGAGAGAATGACATGTAACTCCAACATCACATCTTCTTACACACCCCCGGCCCCTCCCAGACCCACCGTCCCTGAGAATTAGGCAGCAGACCAGGAATCACCGTGTAACCAGCCCTGCAGGCGAGGCTGACACACAGCCCTGTGGGGACCCTGGTCTGGGTTCCTGCTACTGAATGTGTGACCTGAATGAACCAACCTAATTATAATCCAGATGCTCACACTCTGCTCCCGAAGGTCTGAGTCTTAACAAAATGGCAGGTGATCCCTGCACACAGGGAAGTCTGGGACTCCATGGTCACCATGCCTTCTAGACCCAGAGACAGAACTGTGCCGTCGGCTCTGGTGTGTGTCTGAGCAGATCGCTCAGCACTGGGTCCTGGTCAGTCCTTCCTCCTTTGTCTTCTGCAGACATCACTGCCTGGGTCTCCTCCTCCATTGTCAAGGCTTTAAATATTTTTATGCGCTGCCTCCCAAGTCAATTTCTACAGCCAACATCTCTCCTTTGGACACAGGTTGGAAATATCGAGGTCGCCAGCTTGAGTGTTGGCCTGAAGTGTGGAAGTCCCGGTTTCAATTCCCGGTCAGGGCACACAGGAGAGGCAACCATTTGTTTCTGCCCCTCCCCTTCTTGCTCTCTCTCCCCTCCTGCAGCCACAGATGGACTGATTCGAGCACATTGACCCCGGGCACTCAGATGGCTCCAGCAAGCCTCCTCAGGTGTAAGAAATGGCTCAGCTGTATCAGCCCAGATGGGGGCCTTGCCAGATGCATCCTGTCTCGGGATCTCCCCTCACCTCTTTAGAAAAAGAAAAGAGCTGTATTTAGAATCTTATTTCTATAAGCCAGTAAGGTGCTGCAACTCAGCCTGACCGGTGGTGGCCCTGAGGTCACTGGTGCAAAACCCTGGGCTTGCCCCGTCAAGGCACATACGAGAAAAAACTACTATGAGTTGATGCATCCCACTTCTCCCCCCATTTCTCTCTCTCTCTAAAAAAAAAAAAATTAATTAATTAAAAAAAATTTTTAAAAGCTGCAGCTCAGGGCGCCTGAAGGAAAGACAGGGATGTTCTTCTCTCCTGACCAGAGAAGACTCTGCTGGACAGTGAAGTGTGGGGAGGGGGCCTGGGGTCAGGGGTGGGCCAGCCTCCCACCTCCTCACACTATGCTGATAGGAATGCAGACACGTTCACATGCCTTTTGCAGAGAGAAGTGAGAGGTTCTGAGGTCACAAACAGGGCTGGCGGGTGTGTGTGTGTGAAGCATCTTCCGTCACTCAGTCCCCAACAAGGCAGCTGTCTCACGCTGTAGAAGAAAGTAATCGTGAACAACTCAGGTCACTCACGGTAACTGCTGACATTCTCAATAGCCAACCTCAAGCTCAAAATGTCCCGGAGAATCCCCATCACCCAGTCCTGTCTTCTCTGCCCCAACCTCTCCCCACATCAGGGTCTCACCTTTAGAAGCCGTGAGACACACCGGAGCTCTGGGCACTATCACTGCGTGGGGTAGAACACAACAGAATGTGGTCTGAGACCACAGGATGGGCGATTAAAGGAGGAACTATGGGGGGTCAGATCCCCCATGGCTCCCGTCTGCACTGTCACAGGGTCACAGGGTCACACCCTCCATACTCACTGGCAGCCTGAGCATAGCTCCCTCCTTTTCCACCTGCGGGAAGAAAACATCCCGTGAGAGACCAGGGAGGAGGCAGAGCCATGAGGTCCTAAAGGAATCCCTAGTCCTGAGCCCCAAAGAAGTTTCCAGAACTGTGAGTACAGACGCAGGACAGGATCAGGAAACCCAAGGAAAATACATGTGTGGAGACTGGACCAACCATCCTTCTGAAGGTCTGTCCTCAGCAGGACCCTCCCCTCTGACCTGTGACTATGGGGACCAGGTCCCCATCACTGACTCATCAAGGTGATAAATCTGTCCCTCATGTTCACACGTGCCTCACTAAAGACTCAGTGTTAGCAAACAGTCCCAGACCGGGCAACCACACGTGTGTGGAGATGGTAGTTCTCATTAATGAAGCAAATATACTTCTTTCTGGGCTTGAAACCCCCTGTGGGACAAGAAACTCAGACCCCCCACCCTTCCCTACCTGAGTGCCTCCTCCTCCACATCACAGCTCCCACCACAGCTCCAGTGACCACAGCTCCAAGGAGGACCAGGACAGCAACGGTGACCACAGTGGGGATGGTGGCCTGAGGAGGCTCTGGGAAGGGAAGGGAAGGTGAGGGCCCTGACCCCCAGGCCGCAGCCCCGACCCTGCTGAAGTCCTCCAGAGGCCCCTGCTCCCTGAGAAGAGGCTCTGTGCCCACGTCCCCTCCTCACCCCATCTCAGGGTCAGGGGCTCGGGCAGCCCCTCGTGCTGCACATGGCACGTGTAGCTCTGCTCCTCTCCAGGGGGCACCGCTACGGCCGCCCACTTCTGGAAGCTTCCGTCCCCCGCAGGCCTGGTCTCCACAAGTTCCATGTCCTGGGTCAGGTCCTGCCCGTCACGCTGCCAGGTCAGGGTCATCTCCGCAGGGTAGAAGCCCAGGGCCCAGCACCTCAGGGTGACCTCACGGTCAGAGATGGGGTGGTGGGTCACGTGTGCCTTTGGGGGGTCTGAGCATAATAATGAGAAATCTCAGTAACTTTGCATCTGTCACAGGCCACTCCAGCTACACTCATGTGACCATCCTGAGTGGACAGGACAGCTGGGGTGGGTAGGGACACCAGCATCCAACAGAGGCACCTGAAATGATCTCCTAGTTATTATTATTATTATTTTTAAGTGAGAGGATGAGAGGCAGAGAGACAGATTTCTGTATGCCTGCTCCATTCTCCCAGACTGGGATCCACCTGGCAAGCTCATTAAAGGGTGATGCTCTGCCCATCTGAGGCTGTAGTTCAGCAAAGAAGGTATTTTTAGTGCCTGAGGCAGAGACCAAGATTGATCCTCAGTGCCCGGAGCCAACTCTCTGGAACCAACTGTGTTGGTTCCAGCAACTAGCTGTGGAGAAGCACTGGTTGTTCTCCTGTGTGCCCTGACTGGGATCGACTGGAACAGCCACAGGCAGGGCTGACGCTCTACCACTGAGCCCACCGGATGATCTCTAGGTGTTTGGAAAGTTCTAGAGTCAGAGTGACACAGCCCAGGGTAGGAGGCAGGTTTCTGAGGCAAGAAAAAGCAATTCTGGTCCTGACCTGGGTGGAGGCCAAATGACTCAGAAACCCAGGGTCAGATCTCAGACACACTGGGTGGGGGGCGGAGAACAAGGCCTGAGGGAGAAAGTCCCCATGGGTCCCAGACCCACTGTCAGGGTGAAAGGGAACCGCTAATGGGTTAGTTCAGGGTTGGTCTCCCCTCTATCCCAGAGAGAACGCACCTTAATTGTCCCTGAGAGAAGGGGGAAGTAGCTGTCTGGTTCCGGATCTGAAATCCCAGGGGACTCAATATTCGACAAAAAGGAGGATGTTCTGACCCCGGTCCATTTCTTCTTTCCGTGTAGGAGCCACAGCCCGAGGGGAGAGGAGGGAGCCCCGCGGCCCTGGTACCTGCGCGCTGCAGCGTCTCCTTCCCCTTTTCCAGGTAAAGGCGGAGCCACTGCACGCACTCCCCCTCCAGGTAGTTCCTCCAGTTCTCCGCCACACCCATCTCCTCCCACTCGCGCCGGGTGATCTGAGCCACCCCGTTGGCCGCGGTCCAGGAGCGCAGATCCTCGTTCAGGGCGAGGTAGTCGGTACCGTCGTAGGCGAACTGACTGTACCCGCGGAGGAGGTGGCCGTCCAGGTCCATTTCGCAACCAGCCATCCCCTGGAGGGTGTGAGACCCTGACCCCGCCCCGCGGTCAGCCCCGCCCACCCAAGTCGGCCCCGCCCACTCGGCCCCGCCCCGACCGCGGGGATTAAACCTAAACTGAAAATGAAACCGGGTGAAAGTCCCCACAGGCTTCTACCGGGTGGGGTGGGGGTCCGACCTGGACTCACCCGAGTGACTCACCGTCCTCGCTCTGGTTGTAGTAGCCGCGCAGGGCGGTCAGGTACTCTCGGCAGTTTCGTGCGAGGTCCTTGGCGTCCCGCGTGTTCCGATCCTAATACTGAGGGTCCTCCTGCTCCACCCACGGCTGCTCCATCCACGGCGCCCGCGGCTCCGCCCTCGGGCTCGCGGCGTCGCTGTCAGATCTCACGAACTCGGTGTCGTCCACGTAGCCGACGGCGATGAACCGGGCCTCCTCGCGGCCGGGCCGGGACAAGATGGCGATGAAATATCTCAGGGAGTGGGGACCTGGGGACGGGGAGGGGCTGAGAATCGGCGACCCTGGCAAGTGCGTTTCCAGGTCCGCGGTTTGCGGGACAGGAGAGGCGGGACAGAGTAAGTAGTGGGGTCAGGACGGCGTCTAGCAGAGGCAGGTATTTAGCGGGGATCTGAGATCATGACCCGCGCAAGGGACACCCGCCCTCCCCGGGGTCCTGTGCCCCCGCCGGGTCCCCTCGCTTGTCCCCGCAGAGGCCCTTCCCTCCCGCCCCGGACTCACCCGCCCAGGTCGGGGTCAGGACCAGGGACCCCGAGAGCAGCAGGAGGATGGTTGTGGACCCCATGACTGTATCCTACAGGTCTGGAGAGAATCTTAGTCTGCGGATCAGAGATGATTTATAACCGGACACCTCGGTGACGCTGATTGGTTTCTCTTTGAACCGGACACCCAATGAGAGTGACATCCGGGGTTGCGTCATGAGTATCCAGAAAGAAGTACCTAACACAGGCGGTGAGAGGCAGAAGTGTTACCCAGGAAACGGGGACTCCCCAACACTGAGCTTCCCCCGCCCAGACTCCGCCCTCGGGCTGAGACCCTGAGAGCCAGGCCTGGGGACCCTGGACTGTGCCCTGACCGCTCCTCGTGCGCGGAGAGGTCTTTGTCACCCTGTCTCCCTGAGTCCTGGCCCAAGGGCTGTGTGAGGACACCAGGGAGAGACCCCCAGGCTGGGCCTCAGCCCTTTCTCCTCTTCTCTCCCCGGAAACCCTCCCCCTGAAATGGACTCCCTGCCTCCCACCCCTTATCTCTCCCCCGGGACTCTTCTAGGAGAAAACTCCCCCCAGGGAACCTAATTTCAGAGAGTGAGCTCGTCCTGGGAATGGAGGTGGAGGGACAGGGGTTTCTCTTAACCCTGGAGGAGCTGTGCCTGAAAACACGGATGGAAATTCTCAGAGACCAGTCTCCCTGTTTTCTGTGAACCCCAGTGGGGAGCACAGTCTTGGGAACCCTGAACTTCAGGAAGCTGGTCGGTAAAGAAGTGACTTTGGCCTCTTGTACAGAAATGTGTCTAACCAGCACTGCAGTCAGACTCACAAAGCTCCTGAATTCTACTCCCACAAAGTGTGTCTGTGACTTGAGATTGTTACATTGTGAAATGATCTTCATTCAGTAGCCCTGAGTTCGTCTGTGAGTCCCCCATGTCCTCAATACAGAGAAACCCAGGGAAGCCGTGTGTCACTGTGCATTTCAGCAGGAGCATCTACATCCTTGAAGTTACAAGTGCTCAATGCGGTCATCCAAATGATGGAGAGAGAGAAGGAAGGTTGGCTGGAGGCGTCCCAGACCCAGAGCAGAGTAAGGAAAGTCCAGAGAGGGTATCAGGGAACCTGGAGCCTAAGTCAGCCTTCAGAGGGGCAATGGTCGTGCCTCAGTTTCCCTGCTATTCTCATCTTTAACGCACCCACCTCCAGGCCCAGGGTACAAGGTCTGTGGGAGGGGAGACACCCCCATGGCAGAGGACTTCAGAGGGAGCCGTGTCCTCAGGGAGACTCAGGTCCCTGTCACAGCTGCAGGAGCAGGAACACCTTGGGAGGACTGTGTGGATTTGGCTGATCCTGGGCTGAGACCTCCGGGTGACACAGTGGGAAGGTTTCAGGAGCTGGGGAGGGGGTGTGAGGGGAGACAGAGTAGGGGTGCACGGAGCCTGTGGAAATGAGCGTGCAGGATGTTTGGGAGACCTGGGATGACTGAGACAGTCAGGAAAAATGAGAGGATGAGGTTCATCCTGGTGGATTCAGGGCAGATGGTGGTGAGTGTGAGAGAGGGAGGTGGGAGGGGCAGGGGTCTGGGGCTCTCACTTGGGCTCTGTCGATGGGGATGAGGAGGTTTGGGGAGGTCAGCATTAGTTCTAGTGGGTGGACAGTTCTTTTCTCCCTGATTGTGAGGTGCAGTCCCTGGTTAAGGAGGGGTGTAAGGACTTAGTGAATTCACTGTGGACCCTTGTGTGGTGGGCTTGAATTCACAATAAGTGTTAGGTTTGCCCAACACCTGCTTTGCGAGAAACATTTCAGGGACATGTCATGTGTGACCCTGACACAAGGGCTGTCTTCTGTTTTCCTGTGAGGACAGAGGGTCTAAGGAAGCTGTGGTCTTTGTCCCTTAGTCCCAAAGTGAATGTGCACACTGCAGAACATTATGTAGACATTAAAATGTTTTACTGAATAAGAGTTTTAAAAGAAAAACTTATAAATCTCTATTTTTTAATGATAATTAATATGATTTTATGTGAACTTCAATTTTGAAAATGTACTGGAGTTACAAATATTTTCCTCAATATTATAATATTATTTTTGTAGTAATAATATTGTTTGGGGAGAATGCTCTTTACAGTTATGATTCTTGCAAGTGATTTTCAGTGATTCAGCAAAAATTATACAACCGCAATGTGTCATACGCATGAGATAAATATTGAAAAATGTTAAAACTATTGAATCTGAAGTGACAATTGCACTATCCTTTTAAACTTCCTGTATATATAAAAATGCCACTCATAAAATGGACATTAAAAACAGAATATAATAGTGACACAGGAAGTGTTCAGAACATGAGGTCCACATAAAGCAGGGGTCCCCAAACTTTTTTCACAGGGGGCCAGTTCACTGACCGTTGGAGGGCCAGACTATAAAAAAAACTATGAACAAATCCCTATGCACACTGCACATATCTTATTTTAAAGTAAAAAACCAAAACGGGAACAAATACAATATTTAAAATAAAGAACAAGTAAATTTAAATCAATAAACTGACCAGTATTTCAATGGGAACTATGCTCCTCTCACTGACCACCAATGAAAGAGGTGCCCCTTCCAGAAGTGCGGTGGGGGCCGGATAAATGGCCTCAGGGGGCCGCATGCGGCCCTTGGGCCATAGTTTGGGGACCCCTGACATAAAGGCTGGGTTCAAAAGTGTGTGTGAGTGACTGTGAGTGTGTGAGTCCATGTGTGTTGGTGAGAATCCTCGTGTGAGTGAATCATTCCAGACGTGCTTTTATCCCCTCATTCATTCACTAAACAGATGTTGTAAAATTAACAACCAGGCGCTTTCAGGGCTATGGAAATGCAGCTGTGAACATCACATCCCTGTCCTTGTCCTCAGGGAGCTTATAGTCTCAAGGAGGGACAGAGAGTAAACAATGAAATAAATACGTTTAAAACTGTGTGTCAGTGAACCAGGAGAGAGGGAGGGTGGAGAAGTCCCCGGGCAGGGACAGTGCAGGAGGGCCTCTCAGTGCAGGGACAGTAGAGAGAGGGTGTAGGAGACGACTCTCACCAATATAGATGGCAGTTAACTGCAGAGCGAGGGTTAAGTGTGGAGATGAGATCTTGGAGTGTGTTGGCCATGGAGAGACACTGGCCTGGTTACTCAAGTCCATGTGCGCAGGATTCTTGGAGGAATGTCTGCGAGCTCTGGGACAATGACTCTTCTTGTGTCCTTGTTCATGAAAAGAAACAGTAGACGTGCCCTGGCCGGTTGGCTCAGCGGTAGAGCATCGGCCTGGCGTGCGGGGGACCCGGGTTCGATTCCTGGCTAGGGCACATAGGAGAAGTGCCCATTTGCTTCTCCCCCTCCCCCTCCTTCCTCTCTGTCTCTCTCTTCCCCTCCCGCAGCCAAGGCTCCATTGGAGCAAAGGTGGCCCGGGTGCTGGGGATGGCTTCTTGGCCTCTGCCCCAGGCGCTAGAGTGGCTCTGGTCTCGGCAGAGCATCGCCCCCTGGTGGGTGTGCCAGGTGGATCCCGGTGGGGCGCATGCCAGGACTGGAGAGGGTCTTGCAAATGAGAAAGATTTTTAAAGTAAATCATACTTGAAAAGGTCATTCAGGCCACGGAAGCACTTTTCAAAGATTTTATATAAAAAGTCTCCTCCCCTTCGCCGGCCCGAGGGACCCAGGACTCTGCCAGGATGAGCTTGTCGCCTGCTTCCCCATCTCCCTCCTGACAACAAGTTATGTAAATACTATTGTGCAAACGTCGAGAAAGAGCACCCGGAAGAAACAGGCAGCGGTGGGAAGAGCCTCTACTTCTCGAGTATGCTGGGGGTGGCCTTCGTGGACAGGACAGAGCAGGAGAGGTGGAACTCGCGGCCCACGCGGCTCCGAGCGCCCCTCCCCTCCAATCCGCGGGGCGCCAGCCGCGGCGCGGGGCTGCTCCCTGCGCGGTTGGCGTCCCGGAGACGGTCTGCGGCGCCCCCGCGTGGCCACAGCGCTGAAGACAAAGACCCGCTCCCCTTCCTCCTGCTCAGCGGGGCCTCCCTGGTCTCCGAGGTCTCCCACCCCCGGGACCAATTCACCTTCTTAGTGTTTCCTCCCATCGAGAAGCTGGGACTGGCCTCAGACAATAGGGATCCTCTGGGCAGTAACAGCCGGTTCCCAGGTCCACAAAGAGCTTCAGAAACATCCTCGGTTCTGCAAAGCACCTGGGTTGTCACTTCTCTGGATGGGGCCCCACGTGCCTGTCCCTTATGTCTGCTTTCGCCGCTGGTGCCAGAGATCCCTGCGCCTGGGAATCAGCCCAGTGAGTCTCTAACCCTGGGATCTGAGGGAGGAGCCCTGGGGCATCAGGTCCAGGAAGGACAGGAGGCCCCTGGGGAAATGGAGACAGAGGAGAGTGGCATCAGGAGGTGAAGGCAGAGAGGACAGCAGGAAGAAACACCAGGGAAGACGGTGATGGGGAGGGCAGGCCATGGGGACACGTGTGGGGCTGTGTTTGGACAGTGATCTCTGGGTACTGGCCACAGAACCAAGGACAGGTGCCTGTGCCCCACCTCGGGGACCAGCCTGGTCCTGATTCCTGGGGTTCCCAAGGTCCCACTCTGGGAAACCTCATGTGTGGTCTGAAGCCAGGCCAGATGAGCTCAGGTATGTGCCTGTCCCTTCCTCATCTACTTCTGTCCACTCCCGCGGGGCTGACACTGTCCCCGTGAGCTGGACACGGTCATGGCTAGGAGGACACTGACAGTAAGCCAGGACACAGACAACTGACAATCCTGGTTCCAGGATCTGGGGTGTCCCAGCCCCTCTGCAGCTGTCTTAACACAGGTCCCAGGTATCCTGTCTCTTTCTCTCAGGTGACCTAAGTGCCAGGATCCTCAGTCTAGACCACGTCAGTCTCCTGTGTGCCACCCCAGCTCCATGTCTCATCTCTACCCCGATGTCTAACCCAGAGATTTGATGCTTTCCAGTCTGGGGACAGCTGCCTAGACCCTCCAGCCCTGCAGCTGAGGGACATGACCTGCAAGATAGCCAGAGCCCCTTCCCGGCCCAGGACACGTCACAGGCAGCTGGTGGTCAGACCCTGCCTGTCTGCGGTGCCCACATGGCTCGGGTGTGAGGGCAGCAGGCACTGTGCAGACCTGGCTGCTAGCTCAGGGGACCAAGAGCAGTAGGGAGACACTAGACTCACACAGGACACATGTGGACACATGCATACGTGTGCACACACATCATACAGGACACACACCACACACCAGCAGGTCTCTTCCCAGACCCAGTACAGCATTAGGATATCTGGTCACAACATTTATTCACTATTCATTCCAACAACACTTAGTGAGCGCCTCTGTGCCAGGCTTCACGTCAGGCTGGGGATCACTGAGTGAAAACAGACAAAGCCCCGCTCTCCTGATGCTCACAGGCTGACAGGAGGACACACAGTAATGAGAACACACTAATAGTGGTGAATTATATGGTCTGTGTTCCTGTTATCTGTCCCTGGGTAACAAACGATCCCACAGTAAACAACCTCTGTGTTCTCTCCTGTGCTGCGGGCTGACTGGGCTCAGCGGGCAGCTCTTCTGCTCGTGTGACACGGGCTGGGCTGCAGTCACTGGAGGCCCGACTGGTCCAGAACATTCCAGAGGCTCCCTGTTGGGACTGTCCTGGTGCTCGCTCTCAGCTAGGAGCTCCCTGGGGTTGTTCACCCGGAGGCCTCGGGCACCTCCCCCTGGTTCTCTGCTGGGCTTGGCTGCTCCCAGCGGGCACCTGGTTCCAGGAGAGTGTATTCCAAGTGCCCAAGTCAGGAACCATGTCCAGCATCTTCTCTGATAATGGATAAAGAAGTGGTCCACACATCCAATGGAATGTTACCAAGCCACATAACAGAGCACAGTCTTAACATTTGCAGAAATGTGGAGGGATCTCTTAGGTTACTAATAATCTTTCTTTTTCTGCTTTTAAGAATCGTTGTAAAATTAGAAAGCCGCGTGCAAAAGAATGAAACTTGACTACAGTTTGTCCCCCTGCACAAAAATTAATTCAACATGGGTCAAATACCTAAATATAAGATCTGAAACAATAAATTACATAGAAGAAAACATAGGTATTAAACACCTGGATGATAGCCATAGAGAACTATTTCTGAATTTGACCCAAATGGCAAGGGATGACAGCAAAAATAAATGAATGGGACTATAGCAAAGTAAAAAACTGCTGCAAAGCCAAAGAAACCGACAGAGAACAAAACGGCCGTCAACCAGATGGGAGATGATATTTACAAACAACAGCTCAATAAGGGCTTAATATCCAAAATATACACAGAACTCAGAAAGCTCAACACACAAGCCAGCAGCCCAGTGAAAAACTGGAGAAAGGAACTGACCAGACACTTCTCCCAAAAAGACACAGAAACGACATGCAGATAAATGGAAAGATGCTCATCTTCACCAGCTCTGAGAGAAATGCACGTCAGAACTGCAAGGAGACGCCACCTCACACCTGTGAGATTGGCTGTTGTCAACAAGACAGGTAATAACAGGTGTGGGAGAGACTGTGGGGAAGAAGGAGCCCTCACTCCCTGCTGGTGGGAATGTAGACTGGTACAGCCAGTATGGAAGAAAGGATGGTGGTTCCTCAAAAGATTAAGAATTAAACTACCATATGACCCAGCAATCCCTCTACTGGGTATCTACCCCAAAAACTTGAAAACATTGGTACGTGAGGACACACAGACTGCCATGTTCATCGCAGCACTATTCACAGTGGCCAAGACATGGAAACAACCAAAATGTCCCTTGAGAGAGGACTGGATAAAGAAGATGTGGTCCATATAGACACTGGAACACCACTCAGCCATGAGAAATGATGACACATTGCCATTTAGGACAACATGGCTGGACCCTGAGCATATTACACTGAGTGAAATAAGTAAATCAGAAAAATAAGAAGTATATGATTTCACACAGAGGTGGGATGTAAAGTGGAGCCTCACAGACATGGATAAAAGTGAAGTGGTTACGGGAGGGGACAAAGGGGTGGAGGCGGAAGGAGGGAAGGGAATAAAGAGGGACAAATATACGGTGATGGAATATGATTTGAGTCTGGGTGATGGGAATGCAACATAATCATCAGTTTAAATGGTATAACAATGTTTACCTGAAACCTGTGTTCCCTTTTTGATTAATGACACTCTGTTAAATTTAATTTTCTAAATAAAAACATTTTAAAAAATTGGATTATTTCCCAATTGTGACAGATTCTCTTCTTTCTTCTTCAAGTCTAGATGCCACTGTTGGCCTCTAGGAGGCGACAGATCCTAGTTAATATTCTCCAGTTTAAAAAAACAACACGAAACAAAAGAGTTTAAACTCAGGTTCTGGGCAACAGGAGGAGGAGAGGGGAGATTCTGGCCTTTCCCCCAAATCCTAGACCACTTCTCACGAGAATTAAAAGCACCCACACTTGTAATTCTCCACAGTTGTCAATGAGAAAAGAGAGGAAGGAAGGGATAGATCGTTACCTGCCCTGTTTCCAGATGACCCCCCCACCCTCGGGGCAGCTGCAGTCCGGACTCAAGGTGGACGTCCGTGCGCACACACAGCTCCACGCCTGTGCTCTGATGACCCGCGTGGGGAGGAATTCTAGGCCGAGGGGAAATCAGGGAGACCTCCTTCTTCTGATCAAGCCCTAAATTAATCAATTGTTTCTGGTTTATAAGCAGAGGTGAAATGTTCAAGACTTTAATATAACAGTCCAAATAGTTTCAAAGTAAATTCCTTTTCATTATGACTTAAAACAGGATTAGTGAACTATCACTGGTTTCTCAGTCCTCTGCTGATAAGGTTTTTTCTTTATTTCTTTCTTCTCAAATCCCAAACACTGAACTTCTCTTGCCTTAGGCCACGCCCTCAATGAGAGACCAGTTCACAAAGTCCATGGATTTGAAATTCCTTGGGTACAAAGTGGACTGCCTCTGTCTTTTTACCAGGAGGATTGACAGTAGCTGCAGCGAATGGCGACTTCTCTTTCTCATTGGGGACACAGAGATTGGCTGCTTCTATTCTCAACTAAAAATATCTCAGAATAGAAAACAGTGCGGTTTCTCTTGGCAGTGAGCAAACCCCCAATATTCACACAATAGAATACTTTCCTTTCGTGTGTGTGTGACAGAGACAGAGACAGAGAGGCAAACAGATAGGAATAGACAAAGAGGAAGGAGAGAGATGAGAAGCATCTTCATATCCAGAGACAGACGAGAATAGTGCAGGGAGATGTAACGGGATAATTTCAGAAAGCCCTGGGTGACCGGTGACCCAGAAGCATCTTGGCGTCATAATAACAGCCACGAGGGCCAGTGCATGGGAGAACAGTGTCCCGACCTCCAAACCTAAATCAGCGAGTGCGTGAGAAGCAGGTAGAACAGCGCCCGGTGCCCCGTGCATCATGAGCAGCTCGGCGGGGACCTCATCGTGGTGTCTGCTGCTGTTTTCATCACGTTCAGTGACTCAGTTTTCCTTTCTGTCAGTAACACAGAATCCTGCCCCCTCTGCAGTCTGACCGCCGGGCCCCCCCTCCAGGCAGCAGCACAGACCCGTCTCCCCCAGACCCCTGTGTGCAGGACTGTGTCTACAGTGCAGGTGTGGAGCCCTCAGTGACTCAGTGTTGTCCTGACACCACAGCCCTCTCCCCGTGTGCAGGACTGTGTCTACAGTGCAGGTGTGAAGCCCTCAGTGACTCAGTGTTGTCCTGACACCACAGCCCTCTCCCCGTGTACAGAGACGTCTGAGGTGGGCGGGACCAGGAGAGGGACAGACACAGTGTCACCTGTCCTACACCCAACTGCTGTCCTTATCCCCACCCTTCCAAGCTCTGCTTTGTCCTCACTTTTTTTTTCAGGAGCATCCACATCCCCCTGTGGAGATCCCCGGGTGTTAGCTGTTCACTCATGTCTGAGTCTCAGTTGTGGGTTAACGTCCTTTCTCTCCCACCAGCCACCTGGCCCAGAGCAAAGTGTGGGAACACAGATGAGTATCGGGTTCACTTGGGGAAGTCTGAGCTGAAGTACTTCACTGTTCTATTACACGTGACCTTTGTGGTAAATGGAAACCCACGAGTCAGAGATGCTGTTAGGATTGGGGACAGGAACCTGGACGTCATAATACTGCATTCTGCATAAGGGTCCCCTCAAAGAGGAGGCTCTCTTTGTCTCCTGATTCTCACTCCCTCTCCTACCCTGTCCTGATGTGCGGATGCGGGAGCTCTGGATGTGGGGGTGCTTGTCCTCACTGCCCCCCTCTTCTCCCCTGGCCGTCCCTGGTCAGGGGACGGGGTCCCGCCTGTCCTGCGGAAGGACCTCCACGGGCTGCACAGCGCGACCCCCGGGTCCCGGACATGCAGAGTGACCATGCTGTCCCCTTTCCCGTCGCTGATGGGGAAATGTTTATCTTCTGCATTATTTTGCCCTGTGTTTGTCTTTTATTTTGAGGTATAATTGAATAAAACATTATATCAGTGTCAGGTGTTGCTAAGGAGTAAGTTTTAGAAGTTCATATCACAAGAAAAAACCTTGTAACTATGAATGGTGACAAATGGAACTAGGTGTATGATAGTGATCATTTTACAATATATACAAATATCAAATCATTATGTTTATTGATACGTAAAAGTCATCCTGACCCTCTGTGAGAACTCTGTCTTTCCAAAGTCATTCCAGAGCACCGGGCACCATTGTGTCCAACAGACACACACACACTGATCTCCTTCTCTGCTGAGGGTCATAGTGGCCCCTGGGTGATGCCGCACCCCCAAAGCCTCTCTGTGGAGGTAGCACCCCCCTTGCATGCAGCTGTCCCCAACATCACAGACTTGCTAGATGCTCTCAGTCACCATCCTGGGATGTGTCACTCTGGTCTCGACCTGGCTGGTACCTTCTTCTCTGTAGCTATTACTGAAGAGAGTCGAGACCCGTCTGCTGTTACTTAGGAGGGACCACAATGGACCTTCACTGTGCTGCCTGTGGGGCATCTGCACGGCTCTACTCTCTGCCACAGGCTAGTGACAGCTGCTGTGTCACCTGTTCCAGGCAGAAGTGCTGTTGTGTCATTACATCGATGATGTCGTGCTCACGTCTGGCTGTCTTCCCGCCCTGGAGGAAGCAGCTCCCTCTTTGCTGACCCCCCTCCGACAGCAGGGATGGAGGTCAGTGAGCACACAGTGTGAGGACCGGCTTCTGTGTCACGTTCTCGGGGGCTGTGTGGTTGGTAAGACACAGGTGATGCCGGCTGTGGTCACAGAATAAGTACCGGCCTCTCTGCGGCCACTGCAGGCGGAGCAGTTGCAGGAGGTTTTAGGTTTGTTAGGTTATGGGAGGGTCTTCACTCCCCGTTTGGCTCACATGGTATGGCCCCTCTACGCCCCCCTGTGGAAAGGGCCCTGGGCTGGGAGGAGCACCAGGAGGCAGCTCTTCAGGCCGCTAAGCAGCCTCAGCCAATGTCCGGGTTCTGGGCAGGTGACCAGAGCCAGCTGTGTGCAGCGGTGTTCACGTAACACCCGTGGGGTGTGGGTGAGGGTTATGACAACGTCAGGGCAGGGAGAGGACACCACTCGGGTTCTGGTCCCAGCTGTGGGCGGGGCTGAGGGCCGATACAGTCCCGTTGAACCACAAGTGAGCGGAGGGGACCAGGCCTGTCAGCAGCAGAAGCCGTAGCAGGACCGGCCCCAGGCCACGCCGTCACCTCCAGCCCCATGGCTGGCGTGGTGCACTGGGTCACTCACCGGCCCTGGAGTGTGGGGCACAGACATCCCCCTGACCACGTGGGGGGCACATCTCCACAGAGAGACCACCTCTCCTCTAGCCCGTTAAGCAAAGGACTACAAGCTGTCCCAGGGCCAGTGACATATCAATGCGCTGGACAACCGGAGCCCACGCCGGGAACACCGCTGCCGTCCCCTGTCCACAGGAGAAACTACCCGTTCATGATGAAGCTGGTGCATTACCGGCTCCCACAGGGGGACCTGCCCTGGAGGCGCAGCGATGAGGATTAACCCGAGCAGCCCTGGGTGCCGGGAGGGGCCACGTGACCCCATCCATCACGGCCTCCCCCTCCCCGGACAAGCAGCCCCTCCACACGGGCACCCTCCGCTCCTCCACGTGCACACCGGGACCTCCACCCACTCCGCCCACGGGAAGGGGCCCTGAGCACAGCTCTCCCCACCTCTCCGTGTTCCGGGTCAGTTTTCCTCACGTTCCTGACCAGCCCGCCCACCCGGTACCCCTGTCCATGAGTCACTGTGCCCTACTCAGGGGCGCCTTTCACACTCCCCTCCCGGGTCTGTCCAGGACTGACCCCCGTCCTGGCTGACAGCCCTTCCCGAGCTGTGCAGCGTCAGCTCCCAGGCCCCCTGGTCCTGCTCTGCCTTCTCCTCCTGGGTCTGAATCACAGGAACTTACTCTGGAGTTTTAAATCCCAGCATTTCTAAAGCTTTCAGTAGGATAACTCTATGTGGGTTAAAGAGACTTAGTTTAAAACTCCAGAACAGTATACTTTCATGAAGGACATGAAGGACGACACCCACAGACACAGGTGGACAGATTATACGTGCACAGTGGATTTTCACAGACTATGTTGGGACAAATAACACCCATGGAACATTCCCAGCACCCCGGGCAGCCCCCTTCATTATTATTCAGTCATAAACTCCCCCCCAACCCCGAGTACCCACCATCTTGAGGTCTCACACCACAGGGGAGTCCCGTCAGGTCTGATAGAATGGAACAGTACAGTGGACACCCCTGGGCACCTGGCTCTCACTCAGCGTTGTGTCCTGGGTCTCATCCCTGTGGCTGTGCGGTTGTAGTGTGTTCACTCTCATGGTCACGGAGAATTCTATTATGTGAACAGACCACACTTCTTTTCCTGTGCAGCCTCTGAGCATTTGTTAGACGCAGATTCACAAATTGTGCTGCTATGAATAATTTCTTCACACTATGTGTCACACACATGTGTGCATGTCTACTGGGTATACAACTAGGAGTGGACATGCTGGGTCACAGGGTGAGCCGATGTTTGGGTGTAGTAACTTCTGCCAAACCATTTCTCAAAGCACTTGAATCAACGGACTCTCACAAGCAGTACATGAGAGACTAAATTACTCCTACTCCTTGTCAACAATGGATTTTGTCTAAGGTTTTCAATGTAGCCATTCTGGGAGGGGTGTAGCGATAACACAAATGACTTATTTTGAATTTCCCCTCTGACCAAAAATTGTGAGCAAATTTTATAATTTTTTTTGGCCATGTGAATATCCTCAGTTAGATGCTGGACTGGACTAATAGTGACTGAATGGGACTCTAGTAATGTGCCAGCCTGTAGAACAATAGTTTCATCTCTGTGTGGGGATAAAAGGTATGATTGCTTTGGGAGTCTGAGTTACCCCTTCCTCACCTGTAGACTCCCTGGGGCAGTCATAGTATTTAACTTTGAGTGTTGGCCTCAATCAAACCTAAGCAGTGGGTGTGCCAGCATCTATTATCTGCTATGATAGTTTTTCTATCAATGAGTCTGTGCTCAAACACCTGTGGTATAATGGAAAGTATTTGGTTTATGCACTGGTTCCTGGCACAGAGCTCATAAATCCCTCAGAATCTCTTGGGATGCTCATGAGATGGCCCATGGCTGAGGGTCCTGGGTAGTTTCAGGATGGGGCTCGTCACCGGAGAGACAGGCTTGCTCAGAGGGCGGGACTTTCAGCCTCACTGCCCGAACAGCTGGGAGTTCAATCCCCACTGGCCAGTGATTTCATCAGTAATGTCCATAAAGGGAAACTTCCATTAAAACAAAACAAAACATTAACTGTTGTGTTCAGAGAGCTTCTGAAGTGTGACCACATCCATGTGATGGAGGGAAGGGGTGTGGGGAAATGGCCAGAGATTAGGATGCTGCCCTGAGACAGGTCCTTGGTGTGGACTTTGAACACCAAGTCCTGTGGGGGCAGAACGCTGCCCGGCAGCACTGATAGGGTTGTTTCATGGAAGCAGCTGATCCCTGAGGCCTTTTCCTGCACACCTGAAGGGTATTAGTTAATCCTCCTTCTCTGCACCCGAATCCATGCTCTGCTAATTTGACCCAGGCTCTGCTAATCTTGATGAGGAAAGAAATGAATAAATACGATGAGGCTGCAGAGATCTGGGCTCTCAGTCCTAGAGGCTGGGAGTCCCCTGTGCCCATCTTTTCTCTACGTTGTGTCTTGTGTGTTTGTCTCAAGTCCTGCAGTGACTTCCTTTTGGGCACTCCCATTGCCGAGCTGGTCTCAGCACAGAGCACCGACTGGGCACAGGCCTGACCACACTCGGTCCTCACAGCCTCTCCTGTCCCTGCAACAGACTCAGCACAGCAGACACACGGGTTCTGGAAAGTTCTCAGAGCTTCTATTTATTTCCTCTCCAACTTCAGGGTCTTCTCCTCTAATTAACCCAACAACCTCCATGACAAGAACTGCGAAAATTAATTCCCACTCAGAGTCTTATTTCAATGAGGGAGTAAGAAGCTGCAGCTCAGTGCTCCACGAAGTACAGACAGGGATGGGGAGGGCCCAGCCCCCTCTGCTGGACAGGGAAGTGTGGGGAGGGGACGTGGGGACAGGGGTGGGCCAGCCTCCCACCTCCTCACACTATGCTGATAGGAATGCAGACACGTTCAGATGTCCTTTGCAGAGAGAGAAGTGAGAGGTTCCTGAAGTCACAAACAGGGTTGACGACTGTGTGTGAAGCATCTTCTGTCAGTGAGTTGCTGATAAGGCAGCTGTCTTACGCTGTAGAAGAAAATAATCATGAACAAACTCAGGTCAGTCATGGTAGCTGGTGACATTCTCAATAGCTCACGTCCTGCTCAAACGTCCCAGAGAAGAGAACACCCGTCATCCAGACCTGTCCCCTCAGCCCCAACCCCTCCCCACATCTAGGTCTCAACTGTAGAAGCCGTGAGAGACACACCAGAGCCCTGGGCACTGTCACTGCCTGGGGAGAACACGACAGGACGTGGTCAGAGCCCAGGATGTGTGCAGTCTCCCAGGACAGGAGACTAAAGGAGGAACTAAGGGGAGTAGGGTCTCCGACGGCTCCCGTTTGCACTGTCACAGGGTCACACCTCCATACAGACTGGCAGCCTGAGCGTAGCTCCCTCCCCTTCCCACCAGTGGGAAGAAAACATCTCTTGAGAGACCAGGGAGGAGGCAGGGCCATGAGGTCCTAAAGGAACCCCTAGTCCTGGGCCCCAGAGAAGTTTCCAGAACTGTGAGTACAGACCCAGGGCAGGATCAGGGAACCTGAGGAATGTCTGTGGCCTGGACTAACCATCCTCCAGGGGGTCTGTCCTCAGCAGGACCATCCCCTCTGACCTGTGACTGTTGCGGACCAGGTCTCCATCACTGACTCATCAAGGTGATAAATCTGTCCCTCATGTTCACACGTGCCTCACTAAAGAGTCCGTGTTAGCAAACCTCCCCAGACCGGGCAAGCACAGGTGTAGGGTCAGTACTTTCCATTAACGAAGTGGACACACTTCTTCCTGGGCTTGAAACCCCCTGTGGGACAAGAAACTCAGACCCCACCCTTCCCTACCTGAGCGCCTCCTCCTCCACATCACAGCTGCCCCCACGACAGCTCCAGTGACCACAGCTCCAAGGAGGACCAGGACAGCAACGGTGTCCACACTGGGGATGGTGGCCTGAGGAGGCTCTGGGAAGGGAAAGGAAGGTCAGGGCCCTGACCCCCAGGCCACATACCCGACCCTGCTGAAGTCTTCCAGAGGCCCCTGCTCCCTGAGAAAACGCTCTGTGCCCACGTCCCCTCCTCACCCCATCTCAGGGTCAGGGGCTCGGGCAGCCCCTCGTGCTGCACATGGCACATGTAGCTCTGCTCCTCTCCAGGGGGCACCCCCACGGCTGCCCACTTCTGGAAGCTCCCATCCCCTGCAGGCCTGGTGTCCACAAGCTCCATGTCCTGGGTCAGGTCCTGCCCGTCACGCTGCCAGGTCAGGGTGATCTCCGCAGGGTAGAAGCCCAGGGCCCAGCACCTCAGGATGACCTCACGGTCAGAGATGGGGTGGTGGGTCACATGTGCCTTTGGGGGGTCTGAGGAGAAGGGTGAGAAATGCAGAAACTTTTCATCCCTTATGGGCCACCCCAGTAGGACTCACATGACCATCCTGAGAGTGGACAGGACAGCTGGGGTGGCGGAGGGAGCACAAAACCCAGACACCAGCCTGGCCTGAGGCACCTGGGATGATCTCTTAGTGTTCAGAAAGCTCTAGAGTCAGAGGGATACAGCCCAGGGTGGGGGGCAGGTCTCTGAGAGGAGAAAACAGAATTCTGATCCTGACATGATTGTAAGCCAAATGACTCAGAAAAGCCAGGTCAAACCTCAGACACACTGGGTGGGGGACAGAGAACAAGGCCTGAGGGAGAAAGTCCCCATGGGTCCCAGGGCCACCGTCAGGGTCAAGGGGAACCCCTGATGGGTTATTTCAGGGGTGGTCTCCCCTCCATCCCAGAAGGACTGCACCCTAATTGTCCCTGAGAGAAGGGGGGAATCGCTTTCTGGTCCTGGATCTGAAAACCCAGGGGACTCAATGTCCTGACCCAAAGGAGAGTTTTCTGACCCCGGTCCATTTCCTGTCTCCGTGTAGGAGCCGCAGCCCGAGGGGAGAGGAGGGAGCCCCGCGGCCTTGGTACCTGCGCGCTGCAGCGTCTCCTTCCCCTTTTCCAGGTGAAGGCGGAGCCACTCCACGCACTCCCCCTCCAGGTACTTCCTGTAGCGCTCCGCCACACCGGAGTCCTCCCACTTGCGCCGGAGCATTTGAAACGCCCCGCCCACCGCGGTCCAGGAGCGCAGGTCCTCGTTCAGGGCGAGGGAGTCGGCACCGTCGTAGGCGAATTGGCTGTACCCTTGGAGGAGGCGCCCGTCCCGCCCTTTTTCGCATCCGATCATCCACTGGAGGGTGTGAGACCCTGACCCCGCCCCGCGGTCAGCCCCGCCCACTCGGCCCCGCCCCCGCCCCGACCGCGGGGATTAAACTTAAACACAAAGTCCCTTGGGTTACTCCCAGGTGGTGAGTGGGGTCCCGCGGAAACAGGTGGATCTCTGACCCGGATACTCGTGCGACCCCGGCCCGTCCGTGGGGATGGGGTCGTGACCGGGTCCTGCCCGCGTGGCTCACCGTCCTCGCTCTGGTTGTAGTTGCCGCGCAGGGTGTTCAGGTTCTCTTGGAAAGCCTGTGCGTAGTCCTTGGCGCGCAGCGTCTCGCGGTACCAATAGTGCGGGTGCTCCTGCTCCACCCACGGCTGCTCCATCCACGTCGCCCGCGGCTCCGCCCTCGGGCTCGCGGCGTCGCTGTCGAACCGCGCGAACTCTGTGTCGTCCACGTAGCCGACGATGATGTACCGGGGCTCCCCGCGGCCGGGCCGGGACACGAAGGTGATGAAATATCTCATCCAGTGGGGACCTGGGGACGGTGAGGGACTGAGACCCGGCGACCCTTCTTGGCGCGGGTCTCGTACCCGCGGTCTGCGGGACAGGAGAGGAGGGGTCCCGGAGACGGAAAAGGCCGAAAAGGCGCATGTGGACGGTCAGGGCTGGAGATAGTGGACACGCGCCCCCCGGGGTGCTGCGCCCCCGCAGGGTCCCTCCGCTCCTTCCCGCAGAGGCCGTTCCCTCCAGACCAGCACTCACCCGCCCAGGTCGGGGTCAGGACCAGGGAACCCGAGAACAGCAGGAGGAGGGTTGGGGGCCCCATCACCGGTATCCTCAAAGTATAAAGACTATCTGAGTCGGGCCAGTCCGCGGAGACCTTATAACCGAGGACGGCGGTGACGCTGATTGGCTTCTCTAGAAACGGGACGCCCAATGGGAGTGACGTATTCGGCAGCATCATAAGTATCCAGGATGGAAAACCCGACACAAGAAGTAAGAGGCAGAAGTGAAACCGGGGAGATGGGGACTTCCTAACACCGACCTTCCCCGCCCAGACTCCGCCCTCGGACTGAGACTCTGAGAGCCAGGCCTGGGAACCCAGGACTGCCCTGACCCCTCCTCCTGCGCAGACAGCTCTTTGTCACCCTGGCTCCCTGAGTCCTGGCCCAGGGGCTGTGTGAGGAAACCGGGGAGAGACCTCCAGGCTGGGACCCGCCCCCTCTTCCTCTTTTCTTCCAAAAATTCCTAGCCCTGAAATGGACTCCCTGCCTCCCACCCTTTATCTCTCCCCCTGGACTCTTCTAGAAGAAAACTCACTCCAGGGAACCAGATGTCAGACAGTGAGCTCACCCTGGGAATGGAGGTGGAGGGACAGGGTTTCTCTTAACCCTGGAGGAGCTGTGTCTGAAAACACAGGATGGATATCCTCAGAGATCAATCTCCCTGTTGTCTGTGAACCCCAGTGGGGAGCACAGTCTTGGGAACCCTGAACATCAGGAAGCTGATCTGTAAGGAAGTGATTTTGGCCCCTTGGTACAGAAATGTGTCTAACCAGCACTGCAGTCAGACTCACAAAGCTCCTGAATTCTACTTCCAACACAGTGTGTCTGTGACTTGGGATTGTTACATTGTGAAGTGATCTTCATTCAGTAACCCTGAGTTTGTCTGTGAGTCCCCCAGTCCTCAATACAGAGAAGCCCAGGGAAGCCGTGTGTCACTGTGTATTTCAACAGGAGCATGTACATCCTAGAAGTTACAAGTGCTCAATGTGGTCATCCAAATGATGGAGAGAGAGAAGGAAGGTTGGCTGGAGGCGTCCCAGACCCAGGGCAGAGTAAGGAGAGTTCAGAGAGGGTGTCAGGGAGCCTGGAGCCTAAGTCAGCCTTCAGAGGGGCAATGGTCCTGCCTCAGTTTCCCTGCTGTTCTCAATCTTTGACGGGAAGGAGCCCGTGAGAAGTGAGGTCCCAGAGCAAACAAAGCAGCAGATTTGAGAGCACAGCAGCGAGGTCATTGGTCAGTTATGCTCCCTCAGGCTGAGGTCTGGGTGTGCATTCTCACGCTGCCACATGACCTAGTGGAGGAAAAAAAAATGACGAGAAAAAGAGGGAAGAACTTCTGGACCAGCACCTTTACTTAGAGGAGAAGGGATGAGGCCTCGAGCACCAGCACAGGGATGGCTCTGGCTGGGAGTGAGGACAGCTCACCTGTGATGACGTCTCCAAGTAGACGGTGTTGGAAATCTGTAACAATAGTCTTCTAATGTGTTCAGTATTCTCAGTGAAGCAGGAAACAAGGTCACTGGCAGTGATGAGATGGGGAAGGAGGGTGGGTGTTTGAACAGAGGATGGGGGAGACTGAGGGAGCCGTGCAGGGACAGGATGTTTGAGGGCAGCAGTGGGAACCCTTTGTGGTCTGGGTCATGATGTTAACGTGACAGCATCCATGTGGCTGTGTTGTCTCCAGCCTCCTGTAGCTGCACGGGGCAGGTGCAGGGAGGGCAGAGGTAGAATTTCCTGGCTGTGAAGATTTTCCAAACAAGGGTGACCGGGCAAGGGAGGTCAAGGGAGGGATAGAAATGCTGACTCATGGAATGGAAGATGAGTGAGGAGGGAGGAGAGGACATCGAGGGGTGAGGGACGGTGACTAGATGGTAGGATAATAACCTGGGATCCCTGTGAGCTCTAAGGATTGTGGGAGGTGATGTAGCACAGGGTGGACTCAGGCCTGGGAAACGGGCACATTTGTGATGAATGGTTTGCTGACATTACATTACACATGTGATCAAATAATCGCACCAGTGTTTCCAGAGCTGAGGCCGCCCTGCGGGGTGAGTAGGGAGATGGAGGGCAGAGCGTGGGAAGCATGGCGTGGAGACTGTGGGAGGGCTGGGTTATTGGCAATGACAAGCCTAGGGTTTGACAAGGGAGGGGGCCCAGGAAGAGCAGAGCAGAAGGTCATGGAGGAGAGGAGCTCAGGGAAGTGAGGAGCCAGGGACTGAGCACCTCTGCTGTGTGTGTTCTGTCCCTGCTGTAAAGTGACCACACCCGAGTGGCTTTAAACAACAGCCCTATATTATCTCACGATAGTGCAGGTTACACCTTTATAATGTGCTCAGTGGACTAGGAATAAGGGCTTAGCATGTCTCTGCCCCTCACTGGGGCTCTGGAAGAATCCACTGCCAAGCTCGTTCACTTGCTTGTCTGAACTCAGATTCTTGCAGATGTGGGACCGAGTCCCTGTTTCCTTGCTGGCTGTCAGCTGGATCCACCCTGAGCTCCCAGAGGATGTCTTCAGTCCTGGAACGTGGCCTCCACAGCACACACAATCCTTCCCCCACGTGGGACCTCTCTGCCTCCCCTCACCCTCATCTCTCCTGCAGCATCTCTGACTCCAGCCAGAGACACCTCTCTGCCTTTAGGTTTATGTGACGTGATAGGGCCCAGCCAGGTGATCCAGGATGGTTTGTCCTAAGGTCATTAACCTTCATTACATCACCAAGTCCCTTTCCAATGTAAGGAAAACTGTCCAGAGTCTCCAAGGATACGGGGGGACACCTTTGGGGACCACTCTTCATCCTTCCACATTTCATTATGTTGAAATCACCGAGGTCAAGGTGGTGGCACTGTGGGGCAGGTGACCGTGAGCCAGGAGCTAATAGAAATGAGTCAATGGCCTGGGGGTCCCCAGGGATTACCTACAATGAGGAGAGTGGGGGCTCTGATCTGATGATAGATTAGGGGATGTTAGGGAGGACGGAGAAGAAAAGTCAAAGCATTTGAGGAGAAAGATTCCACCCACCTCCAGGCCAGGGCGCAAGGTCTGTGGGAGGGGAGACACCCCCATGGCAGGACTTCAGAGGGAGCCGTGTCCTCAGGGAGACCCAGGTCCCTGTCAGAGCTGCAGGTGCAGGAACACCCTGGGAGGACTGTGTGGATTTGGCTGATCCTGGGCTGAGACCTCCGGGGGACACATTGGGAAGGTTTCAGGAGCTGGGGAGGGGGTGTGAGGGGAGTCAGAGTAGGGGTGCATGGAGCCTGTGGAGATGAGCGTGTAGGATATTGGGGGGCCCAGGGGTGACTGAGACAGACAGGGGAAAGGAGAGAGTGACATGAGTCCTAGTGGGTTCAGGGCAGATGGTGGTGAGAGTGAGAGAGGGAGGTGGGAGGGGCAGGGGTCTGGGGCTCTCACTTGGGCTCTGTCAATGGGGATGAGGAGGTTTGGGGTGGTCAGTGTTAGTTCCAGTGTGTGGACTCTTTCTTGACCCCCTGATTGTGAGGTGGAGTGTTGGAAAAGAGGCGGCTCTTAGAGGATGTTTAAGAGTTTACTCGTAACCCTGAGGGAGGGGACTGTGCCCACAGCAGGTCTCAGTGTGACATCTGCTGTTGGAGATGTGACTTCTGGGGCACCAGGTGTGACCCTGATACAAGGACCCCTTTTGTCCTGGTGAGAAGTCAAAAGGCCCCGGGGCTGTGCTTTTAGCCTAAAGCCCCCGTTTTTATGTCCACACTGTGGACAGTTATGTAGACATTGAGATGTTGTTCCCAAATAAGAGATGATTTCATTTCAAAATCCAAGTTTAAAAAAACTGAGAAATAGGAAGTGAAAGAAATGTTTCTACTTCTCATTTTCCCTGGTGTTACCATCAAGGGGACAGAGAGAGGGGTGGCCGGGAGGGGTGGACACTCAGAGACGGCACAAGGCCCTGAGCGCTCCTCTTCTCCACGTGAGAGGCTCTGGGGGGATGACACAGAGGACCTTGTATGACTTTGACACTTTATACTGTTAGGGAATTACAATTGTCTTCTTCAGTGTACTAATGATAGTATTTGAAGGATAATGTTATTTTTTAAGAGATGAATACTGGAATGTTTAGGAGTGAAGGTCATGATGATAGCAGGTTATTTTAAAAAATTTTAACTAAAATTATAGAAATACATTACATAAATAAAAAAAGCAAAATGTTAAGTAATTAAATCTAGTTGTTTCACAATATTAATGTGATTAAATTAAGTGCTTTTAAACGTCAGGTATGTTTGAAATATATCATAGTAACTTGGAGAATTTTAAATAATGATGTATAATAACATGGGAAACATTCACAACATGATGTTGAATATAAATTAGGCTTTAAGCATCTGTGTGAGGATGTCAGTGTGTGTCTGTGAGTGTGTATGTGTGAGTGTGAGCATGTCATTGTGTGTGAGCATGTGTCTGTGTATATGTGTGAGCATGTCCATGTGTGTGAGCATGTCCATGTGTTTGAGTGTGTCTCTGTGTGTGAGCGTGTTCGTGTCTGTGTGTGTTTGTGTGTCTGTATGTGTCTGTGTTTTGAGCATGTCAGTATGTATGTGAGGGTGTCTGCATGTCTCTGTGTGAATGCATTTGTGTGTGAGTGTCTCTGTGTGTGAGTGGGTTCATGTGTGTGTATCTCTGTGTGTCAGTGTGGTGCACACTCGGTGTGTCGGTGTGCAGCCGTGAGTGTGGCAGTCTGAGTGCACTCACTCTCTCATTCACTGAACACACAACAACGGGGCATTTCAGGGCAGTGGAAATGCAGCTGTGGACATCACATCCCTGTCCCTGTCATCACAGAGCTTATGGTCTCAGGAAGGGACAGACAGTAACAAATAGATACAGTGTAAAGTGTGCTAGTGACCTGGGTGTGAACAAAAGCCCAGCAGCGTGGGGAGAGGGAGGCTGAGATATCCGGGGCAGGGCAGGGAGGCCCCTCAGGAGGACCTGGGGAGACGGTCAGGGAGGGAGGTGCTGTCTGGTGACAGGTCCTCAGCCCGGAGACAGAGATTGGACTCTGAGGTGTGAGCACCCTGGGCGCCTGTGCGGGAGGAACACCGGGGACCGCGGTCCGGGCCCCTCACACGGCCACCGCTGTGTCCCCTGGGCCCAGACTGGACAGGGTCTTGCAAATGAGAAGGGGTTACAATGTAAATCATGCTTGAAAGGGTTATTTGGGCACAAGGAAGCACATATGGGAGTTGATGCTTCCTGCTCCCCTCCCTTTCTCTCTCTCTCCTCTCTCTACAAATTAATAAAATCTTTTTTAAAAAGTGGACTTTTCCTGGACTCCTGCTCCCTGTGACAGCTCCTAACAGACTGAACTGTGGTTGGGTTGCATTTTTCAGGGATTTGGCATGGTGATGGGGCCAACTTGGACTTGGAGAACATGTTAAGGACACTACTCTTTTATGGATTCTTGCTGTATTGGCCAAAAGTTTGCTTAAAGGCTTTAAATCATTGTAAAAAAAAATAGGGGACTGGATAAAGAAGATGGGGCACATATACACCATGGTATACTATTCAGCTAGAAGAAATGATGACATCGGATCACTTACAGCCTTTTGTACATTGCATTTTCACCAATGCAATAAAAGTTGGTTTTGCATCTCATTTGCATAATCAAAAAAAAGTTTCTGTTGAGACATCAACTGACAGACTCATAGGAGCTCCCTTGTAGATCACTGTCTCTCTTTTGCTGCCTTTAAGATTCTCTCTTTGTCTCTAACCTTTGGCATCTTAATCATAATGGCTCTTGGTGTAGATTCATCTTGTTTGAGACTCTTTGTGCTTCCTGAACATCAGTGTCTATTTCCTCTGTCAGGTTAGGGATATTTTGTCTTCCTTCCTTCCTTCCTTCCCTCCTTCCTTCCTTCCCTCCCTCCTTCTTCCTTTCCTTATTTTTATTTTTTTGAGAGGAGAAGAGAGATGAAAAGAATCAACATGTCCTTAAGTCACTTTAGTTGTTCATTGATTGCTTTCCCGTATGTGCCCTGACCTGGGGGGTTCAAGCTGAGCCAGTGAGTTCAAGCTCAAACCAGCGACCTCAGGCCCAAGTCAGCGACCCCGGAATCCTGTCATTAATCCCGCACTCGGGCTGGCACACCCACACACACGCTGAGCCTGCACACAAGCTGGTGACCTCCGGGTTTCAAACCAGGGGCCTCAGCACTCTGGGTTGATGCTCTATCCTCTGTGCTACAAGTAAGACTTCAGTCATTGTGGGGGGGTTTTAATTAATTTTAATGGGGTGACATTGATAAATCAGGGTACATATGTTCAGAGAAAACATCTCCAGATTATTTTGACATTTGATTATGTTGCATACCCCTCACCCAAAGGCAAATTGTCTTCTGTCACCTTCATCTGGTTTTCTTTGTGCCCTTCCCCTCCCCCCACCCCCTTCCTCTCCTTTCTTTCCCCCTCCCCCAGTTAACCACCACACTCTAGTCCATGTCTCTTAGTCTCGTTTTTTATGTCCCATCTATGTATGGATATAGTTCTTAGTTTTTTCTGATTTACTTATTTTGCTCAGTATAATGTTATCAAGGTCCATCCATGTTGTTGTAAATGATCCGATGTCATCATTTTTTATGGCTGAGTAGTATTCCATAGTATATATGTACCAAAGCTTTTTAATCCACTCGTCCACTGACGGACATTTGGACTGTTTCCAGATCTTCGCTATTGTGGACAATGCTGCCATAAACATAGGGGTGCATTTCTTCTTTTCATATAGTGCTATGGTGTTCTTGGGGTATATTCCTAACAGTGGTATAGCTGGGTCAAAAGGCAGTTCGATTTTTAATTTATTGAGGAATCTCCATACTGTTTTCCACAGTGGCTGCACCAGTCTGCATTCCCACCAGCAGTGCAGGAGGGTTCCCTTTTCTCCACATCCTCGCCAGCACTTATTCTGTGTTGTTTTGTTGATGAGTGCCATTCTGACTGGTGTAAGGTGATACCTCCTTGTGGTTTTAATTTGCATTTCTCTAATGATTAGTGATGTTGAGCATTTTTTCATATGCCTATTGGCCATCCGTATGTCCTCTTTGAAGAAGTGTCTATTCATTTCTTTTGCCCAATTTTTTTTTTTTTTTTTGCATTTTTCTGAAGCTGGAAACAGGGAGAGACAGTCAGACAGACTCCCGCATGCGCCCGAACGGGATCCACCCGGCACGCCCACCATGGGGTGATGCTCTGCCCACCAGGGGACGATGCTCTGCCCATCCTGGGCGTCGCCATGTTGCAACCAGAGCCACTCTAGCGCCTGAGGCAGAGGCCACAGAGCCATCCCCAGCGACCGGGCCATCTTTGCTCCAATGGAGCCTTGGCTGCGGGAGGGGAAGAGAGAGACAGAAAGGAAGGCGCGGCGGAGGGGTGGAGAAGCAAATGGGCGCTTCTCCTGTGTGCCCTGGCCGGGAATCGAACCCGGGTCCTCCGCATGCTAGGCGACGCTCTACCACTGAGCCAACCGGCCAGGGCCATTTTTGCCCATTTTTTGATTGGATTGTTTATCTTCCTGGTGTTGAGTTTTACAAGTTCTTTATAAATTTTGGTTATTAACCCCTTATCAGACTTATTATCAAATATGTTCTTCCATTGTGTAGTTTGTCTTTTTATTCTGTTCTTATTGTCTTTAGCTCTGCAAAAGCTTTTTAGTTTGATATAGTCCCATTTGTTTATCCTCTCTTTTATATCACTTGCCCGTGGAGATAAATTGGCAAATATATTGCTGCGAGAAATGTCAGAGAGCCTCTGTTTTCTTCTAAGATGCTTATGGTTTCACGGCTTACAAATCCATTTTGAGTTTATTTTTGTGAATGGTGTAAGTTGGTGGTCTAGTTTCATTTATTTGCAGGTAGCTGTACAGTTTTCCCAACACCACTTATTAAAGAGGCTGTCTTTACTCCATTTTATTCCCTTACCTCCTTTGTCAAATATCAGTTGTCTATAAAGCTGTGGGTTTATTTCTGGGTTCTCTATTCTGTTCCATTTATCTATGTGCCTGTTCTTATGCCAGTACCAGGCTGTTTTGAGTACAATGGCCTTGTAGTATAACTTGATATCCAGAAGTGTAATACCTCCCTCTTTATTCTTCCTTTTCAAGATTGCTGAGGCTATTCGTGTTCTTTTCTGGTTCCATATAAATTTTTGAAATATGTGTTCTATATCTTTGAAGTAAGTCATTGGTATTTTAATTGGTATTGCATTGAATTTATAAGTTGCTTTGGGTAATATAGACATTTTAATGATGTTTATTCTTCCTAACCATGAGCACGGTATATGCTTCCACTTGTTTGTATCTTCCCTGATTTCTTTTATCAATGTTTTATAATTTTCCGAGTACAAGTCTTTAATCTCCTTGGTTAAATTTACTCCTAGGTACTTTATTTTTTTTGGTTGCAATAGTGAAGGGGATTGTTTCCCTAATTTCTCTTTCTGACAGTTCATTGTTGGTATATAAAAATGCCTCTGATTTCTGAGTATTAATTTTATATCCTGCCATGTTGCTGAATTCATTTATCAGGTCCAGTAGTTTTTTGACTGAGACTTTAGGGTTTTCTATATACAATAGCATATCATCTGCAAATAATGATAGTTTTACTTCTTCTTTTCCAATTTGGATGCATTTTATTTCTTCTTCTTGTCTGATTGCTGTGGCTAGGACTTCCAGGACTATGTTGAATAAGAGTGGTGAAAGGGGGCACCCCTGCCTGGTTCCTGATCTTAAGGGTATTGCTTTTAATTTTTGCCCATTGAGTATAATGTTGGCTGTGGCTTTGACATAGATGGCCTTTATCATGTTGAGATATGTTCCTTGTATTACCACTTTGTTGAGAGTTTTGATCATGAATGGGTGCTGAATTTTATCAAATGCTTTTTCTGCATCTATTGAAATTACCATGTGGTTTTTCTCCTTCCTTTTGTTTATGTGATGAATCACATTGATTGATTTGCAAATATTGTACCAGCCTTGCCTACCCAGAATAAATCCCACTTGATCATGGTATATGATGTTTTCCATATATTGTTGGATCCGGTTTGCTACTATTTTGTTGAGGATTTAAGCATCTATATTCATCAAGGATATTGGCCTATAATCTTCTTTGTTTGTGTTGTCTTTGCCTGGTTTTGGAATCAGAATTATGCTCGCCTCATAAAAAGAGCTTGGAAGTCTTCCTTCCTCCTTAACTTTTTGAAATAGCTTGAGAAGGATAGAAGTTAGTTCTTTGAATATTTGGTAGAATTCACTTGTGAAGCCATTAGGCCCAGGACTTTTCTTTTTTGGGAGTTTTTTGATAACTGTTTCTATCTCATTTATTGTAATTGATCTGTTTAGGTTTTCTGATTCTTCCAGATTGATTTTTGGAAGATTATATGTTTCAAGGAATTTGTCCATTTCATCTAGGTTGTCTAATTCTTTGGAATACAGTTCTTCATAGTATTTTCTTACAATCCATTGTATTTCTGTTCTGTGCATTGATATTTCTCCACTCTTATTTCTGATTTTATTTATTTGAGTCCTCTCTCTTTTTTTCTTGGTGAATCTATTTAAAGGTTCATTGATTGTGTTTACCTTTTCAAAGAACCTTCTCCTTGTTTTATTGATCCTCTGTATTGTTTCTTCAGCCTCTATGTCATTTATTTCCTCTCTGATCTTTATTATTTCCTTCCTTCTACTACATCTGGGCTTTACTTGCTGTTCTTTTTCTATTTCTTTTAGATGCAAGGTTAAGTTGTTTATTTGGGCTTTTTCTAGTTTCTTAAAGTATGTCTGTAGTGCTATGAACTTCCCTCTCAGTACTGCTTTTCCTGTGTCCCATAAATTTTGAGTTGTTGTATCCTCATTGTCATTCATTTCTAGGAATATTTTATTTCTTCTTTGAGCTCATTGTTAATCCATTTGTTACTTAACAACCTGCTATTTAGTTTCCATATGTTTGAGAATTTTTGAGTTTTTCTGTTGTGGTTGATTTCTACTTCGATTCCATTGTGATCAGAGAAAATGCTTGATATGATTTCAATCTTCTTGAATTTGTTGAGACCACTTTTGTGCTCTAATATGTGATCTATCGATAGAGAATGTAGCATGAGCACTTGAAAAAAATGTATATTCTTCTGCTGTAGGGTGGATGGTTCTGAAGATATCTATTAAATTCAGTTGATCTAGTGTGTCCTTTAAGTCTGCTGTTTCTTTGTTATTTTCTTTCTTGAGGATCTATCTAGTGCTGTTAGTGGGGGAATTGAAATCCTGTACTATTATAGTATTGCTGTTGATCTCACCCTTTATATCCATCAAAGTCTGCTTTATATATTTAGGTGCTCCTATATTAGGTGCATAGATATTTATAAGGTTATATCTTCCTGTTGGATTGCTCCCTTTATCATTATGTATTGGCCTTCTATATCTCTTTCTATAGCCTTTGTTTTAAAGTCCATTTTGTCTGATATAAGTATTGCTACCCCAGCTTTTTTTTCATTTCCATTTGCATGAAATTTTTTTCATCCTTTTACCTTCAGTCTATGTGCATCTTTTGTTTTAAGGTGTGTCTCTTGTAGACAGCATATGTATGGGTCATGTTTTCATATCCATACAGCTACCCTGTCTTTTGATTGGATCATTTAATCCATTTACATTTAAGGTTATTATTGATATGTTCTTGTTTATTGCCATTTTATTCTTTAAAGCTGTATTCCTCTTTTGCTATATTCTTTTCCCACTTTGATCTGTTTACAACAGGCCCCTTAACATTTCCAGCAGCATTGGTTGTAATATATTCCTTGGCCCTGGCCGGTTGGCTCAGCGGTAGAGCGTCGGCCTAGCATGCGGAGGACCCGGGTTCGATTCCCGGCCAGGGCACATAGGAGAAGCGCCCATTTGCTTCTCCACCCCTCCACCACGCCTTCCTCTCTGTCTCTCTCTTCCCCTCCCGCAGCCAAGGCTCCATTGGAACAAAGATGGCCCGGGCGCTGGGGATGGCTCTGTGGCCTCTGCCCCAGGCGCTAGAGTGGCTCTGGTCGCAACATGGCGACGCCCAGGATGGGCAGAGCATCGCCCCCTGGTGGGCAGAGCGTCGCCCCATGGTGGGCGTGCTGGGTGGATCCCGGTCGGTCGCATGCGGGAGTCTGTCTGACTGTCTCTCCCTGTTTCCAGCTTCAGAAAAATGCAAAAAAAAAATAAAAAAATAAAAAATAAATAAATTTCTTGAGTTTTTTTTGTCTGGGAAGCTTTTTATTTCTCCTTCAATTTTAAATGATAGCTTTGCTGGATAAAGTAGTCTTGGTTGTAGGTTCTTGTTCTGCATTACTTTGAATATTTCTTGCCATTCCCTTCTGGTCTCAAGTGTTTCTGTTGAGAAGTCTGATGTCATCTTTATGGGGGTTCCTTTGTAGGTGATAACCTTTTTTCTCTAGCAGCTTTTAATAATTTCTCTTTATCACTTAGCTTTGGTATTTTAATTATGATGTGTCTTGGTGTAGATTTCTTTGGGTTTCTCTTTAATGGAGTTCTCTGTGCTTTTTGAACTTATGAGAGTTTTTCCTGCATTAATTTAGGGAAGTTTTCTGCTATGATATGATTGAACAAAGTCTCTATTCCTTGTTCTTTCTCTTTTTCTTCAGGAACCCCTATGATGTGGATGTTATTTCTCTTTATGTTGTCACAGAGCTCTCTAAGAGTTTCCTCAGACTTTTTGAGTCTCTTTTGTTTTCTGCTCTGCTTCCATGCCTTTGTTCAATTTGTCCTCCAACTCACTGATTCGATTCTCAGCTTCATCCATCCTGTTTATAATTCCTTCCATTGTGGTCTTCATTTCTGATATTGTATTTGTCATCTCTGACTGATTCTTTTTTAATATTTCAATGTCCTTTTTTATACTTGCTATTTCTTTATTTAGGTGTTCACAATGACCATTCATTGTTGTTGTAAGATCCCTAAGCATCCTAACAATCATTATTTTAAATTCTGCATCCGGAAGTTTGGTTATTTCCACATCACTCAGTTCATTTCCTGGAGGTTTCTCTTGTGGTTTCATTTGGATTGCACTTCTCTGTCTTCTCATTATGTCTGTGTGTTGGGGTGTGTTGTTTGTAGAGCTGGTTGAGTCTAGACTTGGTGTTGTCTGTCTCCAGGTTTCAGTTGTGTTATTTTAGGTCTTCTTGGGTTGGCACCAGCTGTTATTTATAATCCACTGTGGGATTTGGCTTTTCTAGTAGAGCCAGTTTGAAGTCTTGATTTGTTTGTTTTCCTCTCAGTTTTCTTAACACGTGGTAGTCTTGTATACTGATCTCAGCAGGGAGGTTATTTGAAACTGTATCCAGGAATGCAGTGGGTGTAACCTGAGACTCTGAAGGCCTGATCTGCCAGTTACTCTCTCAGTGGGCGGGGTGTTTTCTCAGCTTCAGTACAGGAAGTTGTATCTCAGATCTCCATGGAGACCTGAGTTACTGTCCCTCCTCCCCACTTCTTGTTTTGAGCTGTGTCTTGTTGTGCTGATTGGAGCTGGAGAAATGTCTGGAGATGGGTGACCCAAACCTTCTTTAGTCTGGTATTATATGGAAGGATCAACCCCTCCCCCAGCTATGGCCACCTCTAGCACTGGATGAGTCAGCTTTTCAGGTCATCTCATGCATTCCTCTGCCCCTCACCGTCTGTCTCTCTCTTCCCTTTCCTTTTGGAAGACAAGCCAGATCTTTCAACACACCTCATTCCCAGGTCCCTAGGCAAGTGATGGTGAGCAATATTTTCTGCTATTTTCCTTGGAGGGAGAGCCCTTCTGGGCTCTCAGCCTCACACCCACTTTGTTCCTGTAAGCAGGGGAGTCCCAGTGCTCCTCGGCACTCCCTACCAGTCTTGGTGTGGCTTCTTCTTTGCTCCTTGGTTTTTGAGGGCTGTTCTTCTAGTCCAGAGTTGGTTTTTCATGCTGATTTTTCCTAATTAATTAATTTGTAATCCAGTTTGGTGCTGTGAGCTTGGAGTCTGTGCATCTGCCTACTCCGCTGCGATCTTCAGGTCTCTCATTGTTTGTTTTTTAACAAGTTTTTTTTTAATATAAAGACTTAATTAATTTTAGAGAGAAAAGAGAAAGAGAATGAAAGGGATAAGAGCAGGAAGCATCAACTCTCATATGTGCCTTGACCAGGCAAGCCCAGTGTTTCGAACCTGTGACCTCAGCATTCCAGGTCAATGCTTTATCCACTGCACCACCACAGGTCAGGCCCATTGGTTCTTAAAATAAGCTGCTCACAAAAATTAGGGGATATTTTATTGCCTTGTATTTATTTTGAAATATCCCCTAATTTTTGTGAGCAATATAGGTTTTTAGTCCTTTGCTCTCTCTCTTCTCTTTCTGGTACGCCTGTGATATAAATGCAGTTACCCTTGAATTTGTTCAGAGGTCCCTTAAATTCTCTCTCTCTCTCTCTCTCTCTCTCTCTCTCTAATTGTGTGTTTTCTGGTAACTTCTCTTTCAAATTACTGATTTAATTCTCTGTTTCATCTATTCTGCTACTTCCATCTAATGTGTTCTCATTTCAATGATTCTATTCTTAATGTCTGATTGGATTTTTATAGCATACATGACCATTTTTATTTTTACTCTTTATTGAAGTTCTAAGTTATGCGAGCATCCTCATGGCCAGTGGGGGTTTTCTTGTTTTCTTTTTTTTTTTCTATTTTTCCAAAGTGAGAAGTAGGGGGGAAAAAGACAGACTCCTAGATGCGTCTGACCAGGATCCACCTGGCATGCCCACAAGGAGGTGATGCTCTGCCCATCTGGGGCCATTGCTCCTTTCAACTGGAGCCATTCTAGCACCTGAGGCAGAGGCCATGGAGCCATCCTCAGCGCCCAGGCTAACTTTTCTCCAATGGAGCCTTGGCTGCAGGAGGGGAAGAGAGAGATACAGAGAAAGGAGAGGGGGAAGGGTGGAGAAGCAGATGGGTGCTTCTCTTGTGTGCCCTGGCCAGGAATTAAACACAGGACTTCCACATGGCAGGCCTAAGCTCTACTGCAGAGCCGGCCGGCAAGGGCCATGGCCAGTGCTTTGAGTTGGTATCAGCAGTGTGCTTTTATGAGTTCTGTTTGTTTTATTTCTGGACTTTCACTGTATTCTCTCCATTGGAACATGTTCATCTTTTCACTTTGGCTGCCTCTCTGTTGTGGCTGTTTCTCTGTATCGGGTAGATCTGTGTCTCCCAGTCCTGGCAGGGTGGCCTGATGTAGGAGGTGTCCTGGGGGCCCAGTGGTGCAGTCTCCTGGCCACCTGAGATGGGGAGTCTGAGTGTCCCTTATGTGGCTGAGCGTGTCTTCTTCTTGTTGAGCCTCGCTGTCGGTACATCTGTGGGTGGGGTGACCCTCAGGCTGACTGGCTGTGAGTACTGGCCACAGCCACAGTGCACAGGTTACTGTGTGGGGCTGACCTCACGGAGCAGGACTCACAGCAGCAGGCCCGGTGTCTTCTGAAACTGCCCTTTGCTTGTTCTGCTAGTGGAGCTAATAGGGTGGTGCTGTGTTGTGTCTGAAGCCGGCCACTGAGTGTGCTGCTTCTGGGGCCTCTTAGGAGGGGCTGCAGTGCAGGACAAGGCCCAACACTACCTGGTAGGAGCTACAGTGATGCGTGGTTGGTAGCTCCCTGTGCTGGGCCTGGAGGCACATGGGAGAGGCCACGCTGTGAACTGAGGCCAGCTGCCCCCAGTACCAGGCCTGGGGCAGGCCAGCAAAAGGAAGAGGACACCCTGAAACTCACTGCCACCTGCCTGCTGCCTGTAAGGCTCAGTCCCTGAAAGAGCCTCAGGTGCACAGGTGTTGGATGAGGTGGGGTCTCAGGCTGGGATGAGTGGTGTCCACAGGCTAATGCAGAGTCATGTTTGGCTGAGGGATGGGGGGCTCAACACAGGAAAGTGGCAGCTGTCCCTCCAACCCTCGGTCTGAAGCCACACAACTCAGTCTCTCCCTGCATGTCTCTGGCACCCCCTGAGCCACCGTCCCTCCTCTGGAGCCTAGGGTGAGTGCCCAAGGGAGTCTGTGCTGGTCCTTTAAGAGGAACGCCTGGGCCTCCAGCCCCCTCTGTCTCACCCAGTCAGATGGAATCCCTGATGTTCACAGCCAGGTGTTGAGGGGGTTCCTCTTCCTAGTGCTGATGCTCCGGGCTGGGGAGCCTCGTGTGGGACTGGGACCCCTCACTCTTCTGGGGGAACCTCTGCAGCTGAGATCTCTCTCTTGATCCTCAACCGCCACATGTGGGTGCGGGGCCAGCCCATTTCCTGTCTCCACCCTCCATCCTGTCTCAACATGGCTCCTTCTTTATGCCCTCAGTTACAGGACTCCTGCTCAGGGGACTTCACATGGTTCTCCAGGTTGATTGTTCTGTAATTCAGCTGTGATTTTGATGTGGTCATGGGAGGAGGCCAGCACACTGTCTACTTACTCTGCCATCTTGACCAGAACCCCGACATGTCGCTTTTAAATAAGTTGGTCAGAGTGGGTCTCACTGAGGTGACAATTGAGCAGACTTAAGAAACTGAGCCATGCAGAAATTTGATGAAAGACATTCCTGGATCGCCCTCTGCACGTACCCAGGACTTTGCATAGGGCAGGTGATAAAACCGCAGTGGGCACAGAGGTGGGCACACACGGGCAGACTTCTGCAGGATCACTGGGGCCATGGTCTCTCCTTCCTGCCCTGGGTGTTAGAAGTCCTGGAGCTGGGGGTGGGGGCTCCGCTGTGTGGAGGAAGACCAGGAGAGGAGGGAGGAAGTAAAGATGGGGGAGTGGAGGTGGGAAGCCCCCATTGTCTCTGCTGTCACTCTCCTGAGTCCAGAGTCCCCAGGTTGTGGTGACTGAAGTGGACCGTGTGGGCAGTCACACTGTGGGAGGCTGCACATCGCTCTGTCCACCTGCCAACAGCAGGCTGACCTGGCTGCGGGCAGGAAGCTGTGACTGCGGACTCAGGACTGAGGGGGACGGAACCTGGGGAGGATGAGACAGGTCAGTGATGACCAGCGGTGGGGTCCTCGGCAGAGAGAAGCTGAGAGACATCCGCCTGCGGAGCACCTGGGCTGAGGGCCCCACAGAGTGCCCGGGGGGAGGTGCTGTCGGGGACCAGGGCGGAGAGGAGGTGGACTGCTCTACACTCTGCCCGTGCGCTCTGCCCTGAGCCCGAGGACCCTCCACTCCCTCCTAAATGATGAGGCCAGGAGTGTCCCTGGTCACTCTGGCGGGGTTCCTGGTGAGAGGCAGGGGAGGCGGGGCTCCAGGTAAGAGGCGGGGCCCAGGTGAGAGGCGGGGCTTTGGTTAGAGGCGGGGCCCAGGTGAGAGGCGGGGCCCAGGTGAGAGGCGGGGCTCCAGGTGAGCTGGGAGAAGGAAAGGCTCCCGGGCCAGGCTGGGGCAGGGAGAGTGGGCACAGCCGGAGGAAAAGCCCCAGGTCTGCAGCGGGTGGGGGAGGGGTGGTGGAGAAAGGTGTTTCCACATCGGCATTTTTCTCTCCCAGTCCAGGGCGACGTCCTTCCCCCAGGCCCAGGGACATGGAAAGAGCAGCAGGAACAGAGAAGGATCCCCTGTTAGAGAAAAATGGGGTTCCTCCCTCTTCCTCTTGCAAATTCTGGTCATTTTTCTTTCTTTTTCTTTTTAAAACTTATTTATTGATTTGAGAGAGAGGAAGGGAGAGAGAGAAACAGAAACATCAATTTGTTCTTGTATGTGCCCTGACCAGGGATCAAACCTGCAACCTTTTGCACATGAGATGATGCTCCAACCAACCGAGCTGTTAAGTCAGGGCCCTTCTGGTCAGTTTTATAAACTGAAACTTAATATTTTTTTTAAGCAAGAGACAGAGAGAAGGGAGACATGAAAAGCATCAACTTGTAGCTGCATCACTTTAGTTGTTCATTTACTGCAGCGGTTCTCAACCTGTGGGTCGCGACCCCGGCAGGGGTCGAACGACCAAAACACAGGGGTCGCCTAAAGCAATGAGAATACATAATGCATATCAGGTATTTACATTCCGAATAATAACTGTAGCAAAATTACAGTTATGAAGTAGCCACCAAAATTATTTTTTGGTTTGAGGTCACCGCAACATGAGGAACTGTATTGCAGGGTCACAGCGTTAGAAAGGTTGAGAACCACGGATTTACTGCTTCTTGTATGTGCCTTGACAGAGGGGCTCAAGGAGAGCCAGTGACCCCTTGCTCAAGCCAGAGGCCTTGGACTCAAACCAGAGACTGTTGAGCTCAAGCCAGAGACCTTGGAATCATGTCAGTAATACCATGCTCAAGCCAATGACCCCGTGCTGAAGCTGGTGAGCCTGTGCTCAAAGTGGCTTGAGTGTGGGATCATCAACATGAGCCCAAGATCGCTGACTTGAGCAAGGGGTCACTGGCTCACCTTGAGCCCCTCGGTCAAAGCACATAAATGAAGCAGTAAATGAACAACTAAAGTAAGCAACTACAAGTTGATGCTTCTCACTTTCTTCTCCCTCTCTCTCAAAATCAATTCTAAAAAAAAAGAAAGAAAAAGAAAATCCAAAGAATCAACCACAACAACCAAAACTCATGGAACTAACAACACAGAACCACAGCAAGGGTGCAGGATACATGGTGAGTATCCAAGTCAATCATTGTCCTGTATACCAGCAATGAACAAATGGAAGTGGAAATTAAAAACACAATACTATTATTGCCCTGGCTGGTTGGCTCAGTGTTAGAGCATCAGCCTAACATATGGATGTTTCAAATTTGATTTCCGGTTAGGGCACACAGGGGAAGCAACCATCTGTTTCTTCATCCCTTCCCCATCTTCTCTCTCTGTCTCTTCTTATCCTGCAGTCATGGATCCATTGGCTTAAGCAAGTCGGTCCAGCACTGAGGATGGCTCCCTGGCCTTTGCCTCAAGTACTAAAAATAGCTTGGTTGCAGAGCAATGAAGCAATGGCCCAAGATGAGCAAAGCATTGCCCTCTAGGGGGCTTGCCAGGTAGATCCAGGTCAGGGCACATGCTGGAGTCAGTCTCTCTGCCTCCCCTCCACTCACTTAATAATAATAATAATAATAATAATAATAAATACACACAACAGAGGAGAACTCAGGGTATGTTGAGACGTGTTCTCAGCGCTCCGTGTTCACAGTTGTGGAGAAGGGTGTGGGGCCCAGGACCCAGAGCAGCACAGCCCAGAAGGAACAGCACATGCGACAGGAGGAGGCGGACAAAATGCAAGAGAGGAGCGAAGCAGACACCTCACTGAGCACAGGGGCGTCCCCACACCCTCACCCACCTGCCCCCCTCCACCACCACCTCCCTCAGAGCAGCCGATATTCACACTCACATAAATACGCTGACTTTAATTCTTCCTTTTTAATTTATAATGTATTATTCACTCTATTATCCATGTAGCACATCTTCAGAGAAAGCAGCTAACAGAGTAAGCTGCTACTTAAGACACACAAATAATAAGAGGGGTCCAGGAGGGAGACATTTAACCCTTTCCTTCCTGGAAAAGGAAGGCTGACTCAGGGAATGGGACCCTAGGGTGTGGGATGAGGGACATTATGGGGTTCTAGGGAATGAGGAAAATGGACCCCTCCCCCTACAGCCTCCCAGGTGCTGTGCAGGGAGGAGACAGACTCATCAGCAGAGCAGCGGGTGTGTGGGGGGAGAGCTGGCAGGGACCCGCAGAGAAAGCTGACGCTGCCTGAAGCTGTCCTACCAGGCAGCTCTCTCAAGCCAGGGGTGGGGGGTGGGGGGATAATGAGCAGATGCACATCAGTCACCTTAGTCTTGACACCCTGACCGTGAGGGACAGCCCATTGCCATCCCCTAACTCCGTGAGCAGCCCTGGGGTGCCCGGAGGGGCCCCGTGACCCCATCCATCATGGCCCCCCCTACCGGGACAAGCAGCCCCTCCACACGGACACCCTTCGCTGCCTCCACGTGCACCCCGGGACCTCCACCCACTCCGCCCACGGCAAGGGGTCCTGAGCACAGCTCTCCTCCTCTCCGTGTTCCGGGTCAGTTTTCCTCACGTTCCTGACCAGCCCGCCCACCCGGTACCCCTGTCCATGAGTCACTGTGTCCTACTCAGGGGCGCCTGTCACACTCACCTCCCGGGTCTGTTCAGGACTGACCCCGTCCTGGCTGACAGCCCTTCCCGAGCTGTGCAGCGTCAGCTCCCAGGCCCCCTGGTCCTGCTCTGCCTTCTCCTCCTGGGTCTGAATCACAGGAACGTACTTTGGGTTTTTAAAAGTTACAGTGATTATTTCAATTCAGCTTTTCTAAAAGCTTTCAGAAAGAATAATATCATCTTGGGTTAAAGAGAATTATTTCAAAACTCCAGAAAAGCACACTTTCATGAAGGATGACACCCACAGAGACAGGTGGACAGACCATACGTGCACAGTGGATTTTCACAGAGTGAGCGTTGCGATAAACAACACCCAGGGAACATTCCCAGCACCCAGGAAACCCCTTCATTATTATTCAGTCATAAACTCCTCCCACTCACCCTGAGTACCCACCATCTTGAGGTCTCACAGCACAGGGAGTCCCGTCAGGTGTGATAGAATGGAACAGTACAGTGGACGCCCCTGGGCACCTGGCTCTCACTCAGCGCTGTGTCCTGGGTCTCATCCCTGTGGCTGTGAGGTTGTAGTGTGTTCACTCTCATGGTCATGGAGGATTCCATTATGTGACAATATCATACTTCTTGTCCTCTACTGTTCATGGGCATTCGTGTTATATTCAGATTTTACAAATTGTGCTGCTATGGATATTTTTTTAATATATTTGGCACATATGTGTGCATGTGTACTGGGTATATAACTAGGAGTGGGCATGCTGGGTCGCAGGGTGATGGACTGTCTGGGTGTAGTGACTTCTGCCAAAGTATTCAAATCCACTGACTCTCACACTAGTAATACAGGGAGGGGCAAAAGTAGGTTTACAGTTGTGAGTACCTGAAAAAAAGTTTATTCTTGCTTTATTATTTATTATTGTATTATTTTCCATACAAACAGCTGTAAAACAGCTATTGCCCCACCTGTCTATAAGAGAGAGAGTAGGTCTGAATTCTTGCCAACAATTGATATGTCTGTCTTTTTCATTTTAGCCATTCTGGAGGGGTGCAGTGATAGCTCATTGTGGGTTAATTTGAATTTCCCCTCTGACTAAACATGTTGAGCAACTTTCATAAATTTATAGTCCACGTGCATGTCCTTAACAGGAGGGCGGACTGGGCTGATGGCTACCGACTGAGTGGACCCTGCTCACGTGCCCGCAGGTGTTCTCAGCAAGTAAGGGGAGAATGTCCTGGCCGGGCAGGAAGAAGGTTAGAGGACAGGACCTGGGAGACAGGTTCAGGGGGGTTGGCCCAGGGCGAGCTGCCACTGCCCACTGCTCCCCTGGTTGCAAGTCTGTGGGGACCCTTAGGGCTTAGGAGAGAGACAGGGAAGGAACACGTGCCTGGGGGGAGGAAGGGAACGGTGTGGACATGACCCCGGGAGAGCCCGCCAGCATCTTTTAACTGTTACAAAACTTTTTCTGTTCATGGACCTGTGGTCAAAGACCTGTCGATAATAAAAAATATTTGGCCAGTGTTCCATGATCCTGGCACAGAGCTCCTAAAGCCCTCACTCTCCTGAGTGACAGGAGTGTCTCTGGGATGCTCATGAGATGGCCCGTGGCTGAGGTCCTGGGTAGCTTCAGGATGGGGCTGGTCACCAGAGACCAGGCTTGATGAGAGGGCTGGAGCTTTCAGCCTCACTGTCCACCTCTGGGGAGTTCAATCACCAATGGCCAATGATTTAATCAATCATGTTCACATAGGGAAGGTTCCATAAAAAAAACCCTTAAGAATGGGGTTCGGGGAGCTTTGGAAGTAGCTGGAAATAGGAGGGGAGACAGAACTGTGCTGTTGGCTCTGGTGTGTGTCTGAGCAGATCGCTCCGCACTGGGTCCTGGTCAGTCCTTCCTCCCGTGTCTTCTGCAGCCATCACTGCCCGGGTCACCTGTGCCATTGTCAAGGCTTTAAATATTTCTATGAGCTGCCTCCCAAGTCAATTTCTCCAGCCAACATCTCTCCTCAGGACCCAGGTTCAAACCTGAGGTCGCCATCTTGATGTCGGCCTGAGGTGTGGAAGCCCAGTTTCCATTCCGGGTCGGGGCACACAGGAGAGGCAACCATTTGTTTCTGCCCCTCCCCTTCTTGCTCTCTCCCCCCTCCTGCAGCCACGGATGGACTGATTCGAGCACACTGACCAGGGGCACTGAGGATAGCTCCACCTCAGGTGTAAGAAATGGCTCAGCTGTATCAGCCCCAGATGGGGACATCACCAGGAGGATCCTGGTTGGGGTGCGTGCAGGAGTCTGTCTCTGTATCTTTCCTCCTCTCATTTAGGAACAGAAAAGAATGATATCTACAGTCTTACTTCAATAAGGCTGTGAGGTGCTGCAGCTCAGCGTGACCTGTGGTGGCCCTGAGGTCACTGGGGCAAAGCCTGGGCTTGCCCGGTCAAGGCACATACGAGAAAAAACTACTATGAGTTGATGCGTCCCATTTCTCTCTGTCTTTCTAAAAAAATAAATTAATTAAAAAAATAAAAAAACAAAAGCTGCAGCTCAGGGCACCCCAAGTAAAAACAAGGACGCTCTTCTCTCCTGACCAGAGAAGACTTTGCTGGACAGCGAAGTGTGGGGAGGGGCCTGGGGACAGGGGTGGGCCAGCCTCCCACCTCCTCACACTATGCTGATAGGAATGCAGACACGTTCAGATGCCCTTTGCAGAAAGAAGTGAGAGGTTCCTGAAGTCACAAACAGGGCTGGTGTGTGTGTGTGTGCCTGTGAAGCATCTTCCGTCACTCAGTCCCCCACAAGGCAGCTGTCTCACGCTGTAGAAGAAAATAATCAGGAACAAATTAAGGTCAGTCGTGGTAACTGGTTACATTCTCAATAGCCCACCTCACGCTCAAAATGTCCCAGAGAATCCCCATCATCCAGTCCTGTCCCCTCTGTCTCAACCCCTCCCCACGTCAGGGTCTCAACTTTAGAAGCCGTGAGAGACACATCAGAGCCCTGGGCACTGTCACTGCCTGGGGTAGAACACAACAGGACATGGTCAGAGCCCCCAGGACAGGAGACTAAAGGAGGAGCTATGCAGGGTGAGGTCCCCCCATGGCTCCCGTCTGCAATGACACAGGGTCTCAGGGGTCACCCCCTCCATACTCACTGGCAGCCTGAGCGTAGCTCCCTCCTTTCCCACCTGCAGGAAGAAAACATCCCATGAGAGAACAGGGAGGAAGCAAGGTCATGAGGTCCTAAAGGAACCATTAGTCCTAGGCCCCAGAGAAGTTTCCAGAACTGTGAGCACAGACCCAGGGCAGGATCAGGAAATCTGAGAAAAGTACAGGTATAGGGACTGGGACAACCATCCTCTATGAGTTCTGTCCTCAGGAGGACCCTCCCCTCTGACCTGTGACTATGGGGACCAGGTCCCCATCACCGGACTCACCAAGGTAATAAATCTGTCCCTCATGTTCAAACGTGCTTCAGTAAAGAGTCAGTGTTAGCAAACAGCCCCAGACTGGGCAAGCACACGCGTGTGGAGATGGTACTTCTCATTAATGAAGCAAATACACTTCTTCCTGGGCTTGAAACCCCCTGTGGGACAAGAAACTCAGACCCCACCCTTCCCTACCTGAGCGCCTCCTCCTCCACATCACAGCTCCCACCACAGCTCCAGTGACCACAGCTCCAAGGAGGACCAGGACAGCAACGGTGACCACAGTGGGGACGGTGGCCTGAGGAGGCTCTGGGAAGGGAAGGGAGGGTGAGGGCCCTAACTCCCAGGCTGCAGCCTGACCCTGCTGAAGTCCTCCAGAGGCCCTTGCTCCCTGAGAAGAGGCTCTGTGCCCACGTCCCCTCCTCACCCCATCTCAGGGTCAGGGGCTCGGGCAGCCCCTCGTGCTGCACATGGCACGCGTAGCTCTGCTCCTCTCCAGGGGGCACCACCACGGCCGCCCACTTCTGGAAGGTCCCGTCCCCCGCAGGCCTGGTCTCCACAAGCTCCATGTCCTGGGTCAGGTCCTGCCCGTCACGCTGCCAGGTCAGGGTGATCTCCGCAGGGTAGAAGCCCAGGGCCCAGCACCTCAGGGTGACCTCACGGTCAGAGATGGGGTGGTGGGTCACGTGTGCCTTTGGTGGGTCTGAGTAGAAGGATGAGAAAACTCAGTAACTTTGCATCTGTCACAGGCCACTCCAGCTACACTCATGTAACCATCCTGAGTGGACAGGACAGCTGGGGTGGGTAGGGACACCAGCCTCCAACAGAGGTACCTGTAATGATCTCTTAGTTATTATTTTTTAAGTGAGAAGATGAAAGACAGAGAGACAGATTCCTGCATGCATGCCCCATTCTCCCAGACTGGGATCCACCTGGCCATCTCGTTACAAGGTGATGCTCTGCCCATCTGAGGCTGTAGTTCAGCAAACAAGCTATTTTTAGTGTCTGAGGCAGAGACCACAATTGATCCTCAGTGCCTGGAGCCAACTCTCTGGAACCAATCATGCCATGTCTGAGGAAGGTAAAGAGAAAGAGAGAAGGGGGGGGAGGGTAGAGAAGCAGCTGGTTGCTTCTCCTGTGTGCCCTGACTGGGATCAGAGTAGAACAGCCACAGGCAGGGCTGATGCTCTACCACTGAGCCAACTGGATGATCTCTATCTAGGTTTTCAGAAAGTTCTAGAGTCACAGTGACACACCCCAGGGTAGAAAGCAGGATTCTGAGGCAAGAAAAAGGAATTCTGGACCTGACTTGGGTGGAGGCCAAATGACTCAGAAAACCCAGGGTCAGACCTCAGACACACTGGGTGGGGGCTGAGAACAGGCCTGAAGGAGAAAGTCCCCATGGGTCCCAGGCCCACTGTCAGGGTGAAAGAGACCACTGATGGGTTAGTTCAGGGTTGGTCTCCCCTCAGTCCCAGAGAGACTGCACCTAATTGTCCCTGAGAGAAGGGGGGAGTTGCTATCTGGTTCTGGATCTGAAATCCAGGGGACTCAATGTTGGGACACAAAGGAGGGTGTTCTGACCCGGGTCCATTTCCTGTCTCCCTGTAGGAGCCGCAGCCCGAGGGGAGAGGAGGGAGCCCCGCGGCCCTGGTACCTGCGCGCCACAGCGTCTCCTTCCCCTTTTCCACGTAAATGCGGAGCCACTCCACGCACGTGCCCTCCAGGTAGCTCCTCCAGTTCTCCGCCACACCGATCTCCTCCCACTTGCGCCGGGTGATCTGTGCCACCGCGTTGGCCGCGGTCCAGGAGCGCAGGTCCTCGTTCAGGGCGAGGTAGTCGGTACCGTCGTAGGCGTCCTGTCTGTACCCGCGGAGGAGGCGCCCGTCCGGGTCCACTTCGCAGCCGAGCATCCCCTGGAGGGTGTGAGACCCTGACCCCGCCCCGCGGTCAGCCCCGCCCACTCGGCCCCGCCCACTCGGCCCCGCCCCCGCCCCGATAACGGAGATCTCACCTAAACTGAATAGAAATCGGGTCAAAGTCTCCGCGGGCTTCTACCGGGTGGGGTGGGGGTCCGACCTGGACACTAGCGACGCCGGCCCGTCCGTGGGGATGGGTCGTAACCAGGACTCACCCGAGTGACTCACCGTCCTCGCTCTGGTTGTAGTAGCCGCTCAGGACGGTCAGGTACTCTCGGGAAATTCGTGCGAGGTCCTTGGCGTCCCGCGTGTTCCGATCCCAATACTGCGGGTCCTTCTGCTCCACCCACGGCTGCTCCATCCATGGGGCCCTTGGCTCCGCCCTCGGGCTCGCGGCGTCGCTGTCGAACCTCACGAACTCGGTGTCGTCCACGTAGCCGACGGCGATGAACCGGGCCTCCCCGCGGCCGGGCCGGGACACGACGGTGACGAAATATCTCAGGGCGTGGGGACCTGGGGACGGGGAGGGCTGAGAAACGGCGACCGTTGGAGTCGCGGTTCCAGGTCCGCGGTTTGCGGGACAGGAGGGGCGGGACAGAGAAAGTGGCGGGGTCAGGACGGGGAGTCTGGGAGAGGCGGGTATTTAGCGGGGATCTGAGGTCAGTACCCGCGTAGTGGACACGCGCTCTCCCTGGGGTCCTGCGCCCCCGCCGGGTCCCCTCGCTCCTCCCCGCAGAGGCCGTTCCCTCCCGACCCGCACTCACCCGCCCAAGTCGGGGTCAGGACCAGGGACCCCGAGAGCAGGAGGAGGACGGTTGGGGACCCCATAACGGTACATAACAGTCTGGAGAGAACCTTAGTTGCGGATCCGAGATGACTTATATCCGGACACCTCCGTGACGCTGATTGGCTTCTCTAGAAACCCGACACCCAATGAGAGTGATATCTGGGGATGCGTCATGAGTATCCAGTAAGGAGGACCTAACACAGGCGGTGAGAGGCAGAAGTGAAACCCAGGCACCTGAGAACTCCCCAAAACTGAGTTTCCCCCCTGGGCTGTGACCCCGAGAGCCAAGCCTGGGGACCTGGGACTGTCCTGACTTCTCCTCCTGTGCGGAGAGCTCTTTGTCACCCAGTGTCCCTGAGTCCTGGCCCAGGGGCTGTGTGAGGACACCAGGGAGACCCCCAGGCTGGGCCCCGCTCCTTCCTCCTCCTCTCTTCCGGGAACCTCTTCCCCTAAAATGGACTCCCTGCCTCCCACCCTTTATCTCTCCCCCTGGCCTCTTCTAGAAGAAAACTCACCCCAGGGAACTTGATGTCAGAGAGTAAGCTGGCCCTGGGAATGGAGGTGGAGGGACAGGGGTTTCTCTTAACCCTGGAGGAGCTGTGTCTGAAAACACAGGATGGAGATTCTCAGAGACCAGTCTCCCTGTTGTCTGTGAACCCCAGTGGGGAGCACAGTCTTGGAAACCCTGAACATCAGGAAGCTGATCTGTAAAGAAGTGATTTGGCCCCTTGGTACAGAAATGTGTCTAACCAGCACTGCAGTCAGACTAACACAGCTCCTGAGTTCTACTTCCCACACAGTGTGTCTGTGACTCGGGATTGTTACATTGTGAAATGATCTTCATTCAGTAGCCCTGAGTTTGTCTGTGAGTCCCCCACGTCCTCAATACAGAGAAGCCCAGGGAAGCCATGTGTCACTGTTCATTTCAACAAAAGCATGTACATCCTCGAAGTTACAAGTGCTCAATGCGGTCATCCAAATGATGGAGAGAGAGAAGGGAGGTTGGCTGGAGGCGTCCCAGACCCAGGGCAGAGAAAGGAAAGTCCAGAGAGGGTGTCAGGGAGCCTGGAGTCTAAGTCAGCCTTCAGAGGGGCAAAGGTCCTGCCTCGGTTTTTCTGCTCTTCTCATTTTTTACCCCACCCACCTCCAGGCCCAGGGGCACAAGCTCTGTGGGATGGGAGATGTCCTCATGGCAGGACTTCAGAGGGAGCCGTGTCCTCAGGGAGACCCAGGTCCCTGCAGAGTGGCAGGTATAGGAACACCCTGTGAGGACTGTGCAGATTTGGCTGATTCTGGGCTGAGACCTCTGGGGGACACAGTGGGAAGGTTTCAGGAGCTGGGGAGGGGGTGTGAGGGGAGACAGAGTGGGGGTGCATGGAGCCTGTGGATATGAGCATGCAGGATGTTTGGGGGACCAGGGGTGACTGAGACAGGGAAAAGGAGAGAAGGAAGTTAGTCCTGGTGGATTGAGGTAGATGGTGGTGAGTGTGAGAGAGGGAGGTGGGAGGGGCAGGGTCTGGGGCTCTCACTTGGGCTCTTTCGATGGGTTTGAGGAGGTTTGGGAAGGTCAGTTTTAGTTCTAGTGGGTGGACAGTTCTTTACTCCCTGATTGTGAGGTGCAGTCCCTGGTTAAGGAGGGATGTAAGGAGTTAGTGAACTCACTGTGGACCCTTGTGTGGTGGGTGTGAATTCACAATTAGTGTTAGCTTTGCCCAACACCTGCTTAGCGAGAAACATTTCTGGGACACCAGGTGTGATCCTGACACAAGAACTGTCTTCTGTTTTCCTGTGAGGACAGAGGGCCTAAGGCAGCTGTGGTCTTTGTCCCTTAGTCCCAAAGTGAATGTGGACACTGTGGAAGATTAGGTAGACATTAAAATGTGTTACCGAATAAGAGATTTAAGAGAAAAACTTAAAAATCTCTATTTTTGATGATAATTAATATGATTTTATGTGACCTTGAAATTTGAAAATGTATGGGAGTTACAAATATTTTCCTCAGTTTTATAATAATAAAATTATTAGTATTGTAGGAATAATATTTGGGGAGAATGCTCTTTACATTTATGATTCTTGCAAGTGATTTTCAGTGATTCAGCAAAAATTATACAACTGCAATGAGCCATACGCATGAGATAAATATTGAAAAATGTTAAAACTATTGAATCTGAAGTAACAATTGCACTATCCTCTTAAACTTCTTGTATATATAAAAATGTCAATCATAAAATGGACATTAAAAACAGAATATAATAATGACACAAGAAGTGTTCAGAACATGAGGTCCACATAAAGGCTGGGTTCAAAAGTGTATGTGAGCCCTGGCCGGTTGGCTCAGTGGTAGAGCGTCGGCCTGGCGTGCAGAAGTCCCGGGTTCAATTCCTGGCCAGGGCACACAGGAGAGGTACCCATCTGCTTCTGCACCCCCCCCCCTCTCCTTCCTCTCTCTCTTTCTTCCCCTCCCGCAGCGGAGGCTCCATTGGACCAAAAGATGGCCCGGGCGCTGGGGATGGCTCCTTGGCCTCTGCCCCAGGCGCTAGAGTGGCTCTGGTCGCGACAGAGCAACGCCCCAGATGGGCAGAACATCGCCCTCTGGTGGGCGTGCCGGGTGGATCCCGGTCCGGCACATGCGGGAGTCTGTCTGGCTGCCTCCCCATTTCCAGCTTCAGAAAAATACAAAAAAAAAAAAAAAAGTGTGTGAGTGTGAGTGTATGTGTGTCAGTGAGAATCCGCATGTAAGGGAATCATTCCAAACGTGCTTTTATACCCTCATTTATTCACTAAACAGATATTGTAAAATTAACAACCAGGCGCTTTCAGGGCTATGGAAATGCAGCTGTGAACATCACATCCCTGTCCTTGTCCTCAGGGAGCTTATAGTCTCAAGGAGGGACAGAGAGTAAACAATGAAATAAATACGTTTAAAAATGTGTGTCAGTGAACCGGGAGAGAGGGAGGGTGGAGAAGTCCCCGGGCAGGGACAGTGCAGGGACAGTAGAGAGAGGGTGTAGGAGATGACTCTCACCAATGTAGACGGCAGTTAACTGCAGAGCGAGGGTTAAGTGGAGACGAGATCTTGGAGTGTGTTGGCCATGGAGAGACACTGGTCTGGTTACTCAGGTGCATGTGCACAGGATTCCTGGAGGGATGTCTGCGGGAACCGGATGTCCTTTGTGGTTGATAAGCTCTGGGAATCTGACTCTTCTCGTGTCCTTGTTCATGAAAGAAACAGTAGACGTGCAGGGCTGGGGATGAAACGGATGGAAAACTGGCTTCTGTAACTTTCTAGTTCTCTGCTGAGCTATGGCTCTGTAATTCAATAAATATGCAGAGACGCAGTTTCTCGGGGCTGAATCCGCCTAAGAGTCCCAGCCCTCCGCCCATTTACTTGTATCTGGTGTGTCTTTTGCCTCGCGAGTCCAAACTGTAAAGAAATTGGTAACAAAAGGGCCTCTCAGAAGGACCTGGGTCCATGTCAGGGAGGAAGGTGCTGCCTGGTGACAGGTCCTCAGCCCGGGACAGAGCTCGGGCTCTGAGGTGAAGCACCCCGGGCGCCTGTGGGGCAGGAACAACGGGGACAGGGGTCCTAGCCCATCACAGGGCCACCTCTGTGTCCCCTTGACCCGGACTGGAGAGGGTCTTGCAAATGAGCAAGATTTTTAGAGTAAATCGACTTGAAAAGTTCATTCAGGCCACGGAAGCACATTTCAAAGGTTTTATATAGAAAGTCTCCTCCCCTGCGCGGGCCGGAGGGACCCAGAACTCTGCCAGGATGAGCTTGTCACCAGCTTACCCCGTGTCCTTCCTAACAACAAGTTATGTAAATACTATTGTGCAAACGTGGAGAAAGAGCACCCGGAAGAAACAGGCAGCGGTAGGAAGAGCCTCTACTTCTCGGTTATGCTGGGGGTGGCCTTCGCGGACAGGACACAGCAGGCGAGATGGAACTCGCGGCCCACGCGGCTCCGAGCGCCCCTCCCCTCCATCCGCGGGGCTGCTCCCTGCGCGGTTGGCGTCTAGGAGCCGGTCGGCGGCGCCCCCGCGTGGCCACAGCGCTGAGGACAAAGACCTGCTCCCCTTTCTCCTGCTCTGCGGGGCCTCCCTGGTCTCCCGGGTATTCCAGCCCGCGCACGGAGCAATACACATGGGGGTGGGGGGCGCCGTCCCCGAGGCCACGATCAGCTTCTTAGTATTTCCTCCCATCGAGAAGCTGGGACTGGTCTCAGACATGAGGGGAGCCTTTAAGGCGGTAACAGCCGGTTCCCAGGTCCACAAAGAGCTTCAGAAACACCCTGGGCTCTGCAATGCACCCCGGCTGTCACATCTCTGCATGGGGACCCACGTGCCTGTCGCTTATGTCTGCTTTCGCTGCTGGTGCTGGAGATTCCTGCGCCTGGGATACAGTCCAGTTATCTCTAACCCTGGGATCTGAGGGAGGAGCCCTGGGGCATCAGGTCCGGGAAGGACAGGAGGCCCCCGGGGAAATGGAGACAGAGGAGAGTGGCATCAGGAGGTGAAGGCGGAGAGGACAGCAGGAGACACCAGGGAAGACGGTGATGGGGAGGGCAGGCCATGGGGACACGTGTGGGGCTGTGTTTGGACAGCGTTCTCTGGGTTCTGGCCACAGAACCAAGGACAGGGGCCTGTGCCCCACCTCGGGGACCAGCCTGGTCCTGATTCCTGGGGTTCCCAAGGTCCCACTCTGGGAAACCTCATGTGTGGTCTGAAGCCAGGCCAGATGAGCTCAGGTATGTGCCTGTCCCTTCCTCATCTACTTCTGTCCACTCCCGCGGGGCTGACACTGTCCCCGTGAGCTGGACACGGTCATGGCTAGGAGGATACTGACAGTAAGCCAGGACACAGACAACTGACAATCCTTGTTCCAGGATCTGGGCTGTCCCAGCCCCCCTGCAGCTGTCTTAACACAGGGCCCAGGTATCCTGTCTCTTTCTCTCAGGTGACCTAAGTGCCAGGATCCTCAGTCTAGACCACGTCAGTCCCCTGTGTGCCACCCAGCTCCATGTCTCATCTCTACCCCGATGTCTAACCCAGAGATGTGATGCTTTCCAGTCTGGGGACAGTTGCCTACACCCTCCAGCCCTGCAGCTGAGGGACATGACCTGCAAGATAGCCCGAGCCCCTTCCCGGCCCAGGACACGTCACAGGCAGCTGGTGGTCAGGCCCAGCCTGTCTGCGGTGCCCACATGGCTCGGGTGTGAGGGCAGCAGGCACTGTGCTGACCTGGCTGCTAGCTCAGGGGACCAAGAGCAGTAGGGAGACACTAGACTCACACAGGACACATGCGGACACATGCACACGTGTGCACACACATCATACAGGACACGCACACCACACACCAGCAGGTCTCCTCTTCCTAGACCCAGGCCCAGTGTTACGGAAATCTGGTCACAACATTTATTCATTCATTCATTCCACCAACACTTAGTGAGCACCTCTGTGCCAGGCTTCACGTCCGGCTGGGGATCACTTAGTGAAAACAGACAAAACCCCGCTCTCCTGATGCTCACAGGCTGACAGGGGGACACACAGTAATGAGAACACACTAACAGTGGTGAATTATATGCTCTGTGTTCCTGTTATCTGTCCCTGGGTAACAAACAATCCCACAGTAAACAACCTCTGTGTTCTCTCCTGTGCTGCGGGCTGACTGGGCTCAGCGGGCAGCTCTTCTGCTCGTGTGACACGGGCTGGGCTGCCGTCACTGGAGGCCCGACTGGTCCAGAACATTCCAGAGGCTCCCTGTCGGGGCTGCACTGGTGTCGCTGTCTGTTGGCTGGGGGCTCCCTGGGGCTGTTCACCCGGTGGCCTCAGGCACCTCCTCCTGGTTCTCTGCTGGGCGTGGCTGCTCCCAGCCGGGCACCTGGTTCCGGAAGGGCGGGTTCCAAGTGCACAAGTCAGAAACCACAGGGCCTCTTATGTCAGAACCTCAGAACTCAAGCAATGTCACCTTCCTCGTGGTCTCGTCCTCGGAGCTCCTCATTGACCCAAGGGGACAGAATTACCCCACCTCTAGACAGAGATGGCGAGGTCACATGACAGAGAGCAGGTGGGGTGGGCAATGTTGTGGAGGCCATCATGGGGGGAAATGACTTCATAGTGTGTTAGAGAGTGATGGAAGACATAGAGAACATTTTAATTTTAAAATTTTGAACTAATTAAGGCAAAATAAAGGAAGAAATGCCACTATTAGATTGTGGTGACGGCTTGCAGGCCTGGGGAGGTGGGAGACTAAGCGGGCAGATATTGGAGGAAGAACCTCCCTGCGCACCTGCGCCACAGGGCCACAGTGCACAGGCGCAAAACGGCGGCCAGAATGCCGCTGGCTGACTTTTTAAAACTTTCTAACTTTACACTTTAAGAAACTAGAAAAAGAGCAAACATATTGGAAAGTTAGCAGAAGCAATGAAGTAATAAATATCAGAACAGAGATAAATAAAACAGAGAAAATCAACCAGACCTAAAGTTGGTCGTTTAAAATGACTAAGAAAACAAAAAGCCTTTACTTAGGTCAGCTTAGAAAAAAAGAAAACACTCAGTTTACGAAAATTGGAAATGAAAATGAGGACATGACGACTAATTTTATAAAATAAAAATAATTGTGAGGGCCCTGGCCGGTTGGCTCAGTGGTAGAGCGTTGGCCTGGCGTGCAGAGGTCCTGGGTTCGATTCCCGGCCAGGGCACACAGGAGAGGCGCCCATTTTGCTTCTCCACCCCTCCCCCTCTCCTTCCTCTCTGTCTCTCTCTTCCCCTCCCACAGCCGAGGCTCCATTGGAGCAAAGATGGCCCAGGTGCTGGGGATGGCTCCTTGGCCTCTGCCCCAGGCGCTAGAGTGGCTCTGGTCGAGGCAGAGCGACGCCCCAGAGGGGCAGAGCATCGCCCCCTGGTGGGCAGAGCGTCGCCCCCTGGTGGGCGTGCCGGGTGGATCCTGGTCGGGCGCATGCGGGTGTCTGTCTGACTGTCTCTCCCTGTTTCCATCTTGAGAAAAAAAAATAATAATAATAATAATAATTGTGAGTACTGTAAACAGCTCTAAGCCAACAAATCAGATAACCTAAATTAAATGGACGAATTCCTAGAAACATACAACTCTCTGCAAGTAAATCATGAAGAAGTTAAACAGTTGAAGAGACAGACAGTTGGCCCTCAAACAACATAGGTCTGAACTGCACAGGCTGCTTACATGTGGGGTTTTGTCATCTTGTCAACAGACGACACAAACTAGCAGGATCAAGAAGTGCAATCCTGTAAATGTATTTTCTCTTTATTATTTTCTCAAGAACATTTTCTTTTCGTAAGCTAACCTGATTTTAAAAATATAGCATTATATCACATATGACATACAAACTGTGTGGTAATGAATTGTTTATGTGATCAATAAGGCTTTGGTCAACAGTAGGCTCTTAGTAGGTAAGTTCTGGGAGAGTGCACAAGTTTACTATAATAAAAGAAAACAGATGCATATCCTGGTCAAATATTGATGAAAAAACCTCCAATAGCAAAGTAAATACAGCCGTGTATTAAGAGGATTATATACCATGGCCTATTCTGATTTCTTCCAGATAGCAAGGATGGTAAGCAAAATTCAACATACAAAAATCAGTCCATAAAACACAGCACATCGGCCCTGGCCGGTTGGCTCAGCGGTAGAGCGTCGGCCTAGCGTGCGGAGGACCCGGGTTCGATTCCCGGCCAGGGCACACAGGAGAAGCGCCCATTTGCTTCTCCACCCCTCCGCCGCGCCTTCCTCTCTGTCTCTCTCTTCCCCTCCCGCAGCCAAGGCTCCATTGGAGCAAAGATGGCCCGGGCGCTGGGGATGGCTCTGTGGCCTCTGCCTCAGGCGCTAGAGTGGCTCTGGTCGCAACATGACGACGCCCAGGATGGGCAGAGCACCACCCCCTGGTGGGCAGAGCATAGCCCCATGGTGGGCGTGCCGGGTGGATCCCGGTCTGGCGCATGCGGGAGTCTGTCTGACTGTCTCTCCCTGTTTCCAGCTTCAGAAAAGTGCAAAAAAAAAAACAAAACAAAAAAAAACACAAAAAAAACACAGCACATCAACAGAATGAAGGGGGAATGAGTGATCATCTTAATCAATGCAGAGAGAAAAAGCATGTGACAAAATTGAACACCCTTCATGATCAAAATATTTAATAAACTATAAACAGAATGAAAGGGTTTTTTTGTATTAAAAGCCTTGTGTGGAAAACCCAGAGCTAATATCAGTATAATAGTGCAAAGCTGAAAGCGTTTCCCCTGAGATCAGGAGCAAGACAGGGGTGCCCACCTCCCCACGTCTTCTCTGCACAGTATTGGAAGTTCTAGCTAGAGCAACCAGGAAAGAAAAAAGAAAAATAAACCAAATTGAAAACAAGGAAGTGAAATTATATCGTTGCAGATGACATTATCTCGTAAATGACCCCTGAGAATCACACACACGCACACACACACATACACAATTGTTAGATCTAATAAACTAATTCAGAAAAACTAACTCACCTGACAAGGTGGTGGAGCAGTGGACAGAGCATTGGCTTGGGATGCTGAGGACCCAAGTTGGAAACTCTGACGTCGTGGCTTCAGATGGGGCTCATCAGCTTGAGTGAGGAGTCCCCGGCTTGAGCGTGGGGTCATAGACATGACCCCATGGTCACTGGCTTGAGCAAGGGGCCACTGACTCTGCTGGAGCCCCCGGGGACAAGGCATGTATGAATAACCAATCAATGAACAACTAAGGTGGCAGAACAAAGAATTTATGCTTCTCATCTCCCTCCCTTCCTGCCTGTCTGCCCCTTCCTCTCTCTAAAAAAAAAGAAAAAGAAAAGAAAACTAACTCCTACAGTGGAAGGCTGACCCCTACAGACAGCGTGGCCTGCCGTCCTCTGCCTTCTGGCTCCTGAGTGGCTGTGACAGTAACACCCACCTGCAGGGGACACAGTGTGGGAAGAGAAACCACTCAGAGTTCCCACATCACCGCCCGCTCTGGGCAGGACTGTGGTCTCCTAACCGCTGCGTTCTTCTACCCACAGCCACAGGTCAGGAGGCTGGGCATTCCCAGAGCCTGACTTCCCTGCGAGCTGAAACGCGCTTCCTTCCTGCCCACTTCCAGCCTAGAGGTGGAAACGGCTTCCTGCTGGAGGTCAGGGACCCCGCACCTGGGTCTCCTCTGCCTTCCAGCTCCTCTGCAAACGGTATTCTTTCTTTCCCAATATTTATCACCAGTCTGTAATTGAAGGAACATCTAAATCAGTGTTTCCCAACCTTTTTTGTGCCATGCCCCACCTTAACCTTTCTAAAATTTTTATGTCCCCCCCTATGTAACATACATAATTTTTAACATTAAAAAATTGATTTGTTCACTTAATAAACATAAATGATAGGTTCTAGGAAGAAATCACTATGAAATTGTTAACAAAACACAGTAAGTAAAATTTCAAAACATATAATGAAAAACAGAAATTTAAATTCCAAATAATTTTAATACAGATTTTTCTATATTAATTTATTATTTTAATTTAGTGTGATCCTTGCGCTTGATGCTTGCTGCACAGAGATTTTATATTAGGTTCCAATTTGGTTAGCTTTAGTCTCAAGTCTCCACGTTGTGTTATACCCAGCCGATATCTTTTCTTTACCAGTAAATCATTTACAGCACTAAATCCACATTCAGCTAAAAATGAAGATGGAAACGGTAGCAATAGTTTTTTTGCACATTTGGTTGAATTTGGGTATTTGATTTCTGTTTCCTCACAAAGCCATGCCATCGCTCCTTTGATATTAAATAAAGCTTTAACTGACTCATCAATTTGCAATTCTGAGAGTTCTTCTTGATACTGCATATTTGATATATCAGACAAATCCACTAACATTGGCTGCATCACCCATGTTGGGAAATCAATTTGTTTTAAATCAGAAAATCTTTCTTTTAAATCAGCCGATAGAATATTCAAATGATTGACAATAACAAGTAAAGCGGTATCAGTTACTTCACATTTTTGGAGCCACTGAAACTGTTTAAAGTTTTTGTTGTTAATATGTTTCTGACATAACTCAATATTGGTAATGAAACCAAATATCTTTGCTTTTGCATCGACAAGAGTTTTATTTGTTCCTTGAAGTTGCTTATTTAATATATTTAGTTTTTCAAAGATATCAGCTAAATAACTCACAAATGCTTTACCATCTATTGTTAACAGATACTTCATTTCAGGTTTGTCGCTTAAAAAATCACTAAGAGTATCAAACAGTTCCATAAATCTTTTCAAACAGTTTCCTTTAGATAGCCATCTTACTTCAGTATGAAGTAAAAGTCTCACATGGTCTTCATTTTGTTCTTCACAAAATAGCTTGAAAAGACGCTCACATTTGGCACTAGCTTTAATAGCATTAACACACTTTATTACTGTATGTAATACTTCATTCAGAACAGGCGAGATGTTTTTAGCTACCAAGTTTTCCCTATGAATAACACAACGCACAAGAATCATTTCTGGATTCGCATCTTTCATCAATTTTAAGCAGCCATTTTTCTTGCCCATCATATTGGGAGCACCATCTGTAGCACAAGATGTTCTATTTTTCATTGGTATATCATTGACAGCTAAGTAGTTTTTTAGCTTATTATATATATCTTTGGAGGTAGTGGTGCTTTCTAATCTTTTACAGAACAACATTTCTTCAGCAAAATGTCCTTTATCAATATATCTTACGTAAGTTATCAATACTGCCTCACTGTCTCTCAAAGTTGATTCATCCATTTGAAAGGAGAATTTTCTTGTTTTCAGCTTTTCAATAAGTTGTTTTTCAATATCCTCACTCATTTCGTCTATTCTTCTGCTAACAGTATTGTCACTGAGTGGCATAGCTTTTACATCTTTGTCATCTTTTTCAAGAACCGTTTTAAGAAATGCTGATATTGACGGTTTTATTAAATTCACTCCTATAGTGTGATTTTCTCCAGTTTTAGCGATAAATAAAGAAATTTGATAACTAGCCTCAAGAACACGATTATTAGTTGAAGTATGAGCAGTAAATAGAGACTTTAATGTTCTTTTTTCAAAATTTTTCTTTAAAGTTTTAAAGTAACTCAAATCTGAATTAATATGAGCACTATGTTTCGCCTTCAAATGCGCCTCAAGACGACCTCGTTTCATTGATTCGTTGGTCAAGCATTGCTGGCATAAAAGACAAAAAGGAATCCGCTCATCGTGAACAGCGGGTATGAACCCAAATTTTAAATATTCCTCCGAATATTGATGAGTTTTTTTCTTGCTTGCACCACTCATTTTACTATGGGCTATAAGAAATAAAAATAAGATCAATTAAAAACTAATATTAAAATATGTGTTAAAATATATTCAATGTGACATAAACGTATACTAAAAATTCATATTTATTTAAATGTATATAACACATTTACTACAGTACCACCGCAAATCAAAAGGTATCTATATTTTTTCCACTTGACAAAATTTTCTGGAAAGTTATGCTTCTAAAATTAAAATTGTCGTGCATGCACTATTATAGCCCCAATAATATTTATAAAATATTATTGCTTTCTAGCCCCGATGCAAGAAGTACTTAATAAAGAGTTTAATATTGGTAAAAATAAAATCAAATACTTACCAATTATATCTATACAATATATATGTATATTTATTAAATCAACGAGCTTTTACAACAGTTTTGACTGACACTTATTTCAAATTAACACCAACTGAATGATGTGAAACACTACAGAAGTTGCGATGGGCCAATTAGGTGAGAATAACTGCGTCGTTTAGCGAGTTTTTAAAACGTCCGGGGTTCCCCGCGGCAGACGGCACGCTCCGCGGTGAACCCAGGACGAAGTTTACTTGATGACGCCAATCACCCAGTTGATATTTTGGTCTCGTCAAACGAAATTATAATTAATAATTATTTACCGCAATTATTTAAGAATTGCATTTTTTGTTAAATTTGGCACCGATATCTAGCATTGCATTTAAATGGCCTGGGGCGAAAGAGTTAAAGTCGTGTCGAGTCCATTTTCAAATTGCCCCCTTAACTATTGAATTGCCCCCATGTGGGGCGTGGGCCCCACGTTGGGAAACACCGGATTAAGGTTTTTATTGTTGCCATCCTTAAGGGCTGCAGCGATAGCACATATGACTTAATTTTAATTTCCCATCTGACCAAAAGCTGTGAGGAATTGTTATAATATTTTTGGCCATGTAAATATCTTTAACTAGATGGACTGGACTCCAGTAATATGCCCGCCTTTAGAGCAGCGGTTCTCAACCTGTGGGCCGCGACCCTGGTGGGGTCGCCTAAAGCCATCGGAAAATACATAATGCATATCAGGTATTTACATTCCAAATCATAACTGTAGCAAAATTACAGTTATGAAGTAGCCACCAAAATTATTTTTTGGTTTGGGGTCACCGCAACATGAGGAACTGTATTGCGGGTCACGGCGTTAGAAAGGTTGAGAACCACTGCTTTAGAACAATAGTTTATCTCTGAGGGAATAAAACGTATGATGCTTTGGGAATCTCAGTTACCCTTCCTCACCTGGTGGACTCCCTGGGGCAGGAATGGTTATTAACTTTGAGTGTTGGCCTCAATCAAACCTAAGTGGTGGGTGTTCTGGCATCTATTAACTGCTACTTTTTCTATCATTGAGTCTGTGGTCAAACACCTGTGGTATAATGGGAAATATTTGGTCTTCACCCTGATTCCTGGCACAGAGCTCATAAAACCCTCAGAATCTTTGAAATGCTCATGAGATGGCTCGTGGCTGAGGGTCCTGGGTAGCTTCAGGATGGGGCTGGTCACCGAAAACACCAGGCTTGCTCAGAGGGTCGGGGTTTTCAGCCTCACTGCCCGAACCGCTGGGAGTTCAATCCCCAATGGCCAATAATTTAATCCATCATGTCCATATAGGGAAACTTCCAAAAAAAACCCAACCCCTTATCAATGGTGTCCAGAGAGCTTCTGAAGTGTGACCACATCCATGTGATGGAGGGGAAGGGGTGTGGGAAATGGCCAGAGATTAGGATGCTGCCCTGAGACAGGTCCTTGGTGTGGACTTTGGAACATCAAGTCCTGTGGGGGCAGCTGATCCCTATGGTCTTTTCCTCGGTAGCTGAGAGGTATTAGTTAATCATCCTTTGCTGCACCCGAAATCATTCAAAACTAATCTGACCCAGGCTCTACTAATCTGCTCGATGAGTAGACACCAATAAATATGATGAGGCCCCAGAGATCTGGGCTCTCAGTCCTGGAGGTTGGGAGTCCCCTGTGCCCATCTTTTCTCTATGTTGTGTCTTGTGTGTTTTTTTTCTTAAGTCCTGCAGCGCCTTCCTCTCGTGCACCCCCATTGTCAAGTGGGTCTCAGCAACTGGTGCCCAAACAGGGACTGATTGAAACAGTAGCACAATTGGAAGAAGAATCACCAGGGTGATAAATACAGTAAGGAAATAACTGCTGGGCCCCGAGGGGAAACAGAGGCCCCGGTTCCGTCCGTCACAGGAAAGCAGTAAGGACGTCCTCGGAAAATACAGGGTGACCAGGGGGAGCGGGGACAGCGGGGACAGTGTTATGAAATGCCGTCCCTATGTCTGTCTCTGAAAACAGCTGTTGACGGCTGGCGGGGCTAAAGCAGCGAAGGAAACTTCAGAATGATCACAAGTGACTGAGAAGCACGGCACTTGGTTCCTGCTTTAGGAAGTCTAGATTTACACGATGGGGAAAGGGAGGAAAAGAGCTGAAAAAATTATATACTCAAGGTGATCTGTAGCCGGTTACTATTCAGCAAACTTGGACCTTAGTTAAATCTGTTTTAGAACTTTTGCAATATGATGATGATGATGGAGATGATGAGGGAGATGAAGAACTTGGGGAGATTAAATACGCTGAGCCTGAAAGTGCTCTGAAGGGTGACAAACCTTCTCGCCATCTGCCCCTTTCATTGATTTTGGGGAACCTTTGCTGCCCCCTCCTCCGCCTGTTTTTGTATCTAGGGAGTCAAGGCCTCATTACCGGCTCTTCAGAAAGGAATATTCCAGGCCCGTAGAGAGGGAGATTCGGATGCATCACAGATGGCTTTTCCAGTGACAGTTGCAGAGAGAGTGGCATCGGTAAACATCAAGGCATTACAGTGTCCTTACAGCCTGAAACAAGAAGCCATAGACAAGGAAGAGAGGACCTGTCGCATTTTCTCTAGTGGCTGCTGTTCACAGAGGCCTCCTCTCTAAACCCCAAGCAGTGCCTTTAAAGTGGACAGCAGATAAGCCTGTTTGGATTGAACAGCGGCCGTTAGCTAAGGAAAGATTGGAGGCTCTTCAAGAATTAGTATTAGAGCCATTGGAAAAAGGACATATAGAGAGGTCATTTAGCCTGTGGAATTCTCCAGTGTTTGTGATTAAGAAAAAACCAGGAAAGTGGGTTTTTGACAGATTTACATGCAGTGAACACAGTACTTCAACCTATGGGAGCTTTACAACCACAGTGACCACACCCAACTTTACCACCTAAGAAATGGCCAGTAATAGTGACTGACTTAAAAGATTGTTTTTTCACGATACCTTTGACACAGGAAGGCAAGACTGAGAAAAATTTGCCTTTTCTGTACCTTCCCTGAATGCTAAAGAGCCAATGAAAAGATTTCAGTGGAAGGTGCTGCCAGAAGGCAGCGTACCAGCCCTACTGTCTGTGAAAACTTTGTAGCTAAAGCCGTGGAACCTATTCTGTCACAATTCCCTCAGTGCTACAACATCCATTATATGGACAATATTCTTGTAGTAGCTGGAAACCAAGAATAAATAACTAAAACCTATGCTGCTTCAGAGAAACAGGTGCAAATTGCTGGGTTGAAAATAGCACCTGAAAAGATTCAACAGAGTAGCCTGGTCTCTGCTACAGGTGTTATTGTTCAGCATGATGAATTAGTTGAATGTCTATTCTTACCTAATTCTACCATCAAATCTCTCTCTCCCCATCTTGATCTCATGTCCTCACTTACTTCTCAAAGGAAGGGAAGATTCGACAACTTGTGGGATGTGATCCATCTACGATCCTTCTTCCCTTAACAAGAGCTGACGTTTCTTCTTGTTTTCAGATTCATTTACGCTGGCAGATAGCTTTTGCCTATTCCCTAGGGATTATTGATAATCATTATCCAAACACCCTCTTTTCCAGTTCCTGAGGCACGCTGGATTCTACCTCATATTACCCGGCTGGAAGTTTTATCTAATGTCCCACCATCTTTCCTGAGGGCTCTGGTAATGGACATGCTGACTGTACCCGGGCGATAAAGAAACAGATTTCTACCCCGGGTTTTTCTGCTCAACAAGCTGAATTATATGCTGTTATTTCTGCTTTGCAGGATTTTCCCAATCCAGTTAACATTGTTAGTTATTTGCTTATCTAGTACAAGTCACAAAGATGATTGAAACACCTTTGTTAAAACCTTCCTTTACACAACCTCTTACTAATCTTTATTTTCAATTATACCAAACTGTCCGACAACACCGCTTCCTTTTTTATATCACTCATATTCGTTCACTTACTAATCTTCCAGGACCCTTAGCTGCAGGCAGTGCTACAGCTGACCATGCCTGCACTTTGGACTCCATCCATTGAGAAAATGCACTGGGAAGATTGTCGCGGACGTGATAGTGTTTTGCTACTTACTGGTTCCTATGGAACTGTCATCCACTGGGTCCCTAAGGGGTATGAAGTTCAAGACTGTAGCAAGGGAATGAGACCTGCAATTCCCGGGAGACTTAATGATGGAGTGTGTCTAATTAACACTGTGCGTGGCATTGCTGATGGTCTGCAAGCCCTTAATTCTATTCCTCGGATAAAACAATGGGGTACTGGATTATTGGGAGGTCTCATTAGGATATGTATTATTTTAATATGTTTTCTTTAGTCCTCAGATGCTCACAACAAACCTTCAGACAATTAATACAGAGAGAAGCTCCAAAACTGCTAACACAGAAACACAAAAACAAAAAAGGGACATGTAAGAAAAAGGCCAGAGATTAGGATGCTGCCCTGAGACCATCTTTGGTGTGGACTTTGGAACAAGTCCTGTGGGGGCAGAACGCTGCTCTGACCAGCACTACTATGACTGTTTATAGGAAGCAGCTGATCCCTGTAGCCATTTCCTGCACACCTGAAAGGATTAGTTCTGCACCTGGATCCATTCTAGGCTCATCTGACCCAGGCTCTGCTAATTTACTTGATGAGCAAAGACAAGAATAGGTTAGATGAGGCTGCAGAGATCTGGGCTCTGGGCCCTACAGTCTGGGAGTCTCCTGTACCCATCATTTCTCTATGTTGTGTCTTGTGTGTGTTTTTTCTTAAATCAGCAGCACCGTCCTCTCGTGCACACAGACTGCCGAGCTGGTCTCAGCACTGAGCACCACTGGGCACAGGCCCCGGCCATGCTCGGTCCTCACAGCAACAGAGTCAGCACAGCAGACACACGGGTTCTGGAAAGTTCTCAGTGCTTCCATTTATTTCCTCTCCAACTTTAGTGTCTCCTCTAATTAACCAACCAACCATCCGTGGCGGGAACTGAAAAACCTAATTCCCACCCAGAGTCTTATTTCAGTAAGGGAGACAGATGCTGCAGCTCAGGGCTCCACCAAGTACAGACAGGGATGGGGAGGGCCAGCCCCCCTCTGCTGGACAGGGAAGTGGGGGGAGGGGACCTGGGGATGGGTGGGCCAGTCTCCCACCTCCTCACACTATGCTGACAGGAATGCAGACATGTTCAGATGCCCCTTGCAGAGAGAGAAGTGAGAGGTTCCTGAAGTTAAACACGGTTCGTGGGGGGGGGGGGGGGTGTATGTGTGAAGCATCTTCCGTCACTCAGTTTCTGACAAGGCAGCTGTCTCATACTGTAGAAAATAATCACAAATTCAGTTCAGTCGTGGAAACTGGTGACATTCTCAATAGTTCACCTCATGCTCAAAATGTCCCAGCGAATCCCCATCACCCAGACCTGTCACCTCAGCCCCAACCCCTCCCCACATCTGGGTCTCACCTTTACAAACCGTGAAAGAAAAATCACAGCCCTGGGCACTGTCACTGCCTGGGGTAGAACAGAACAGGACGTGGTCAAAGCCCTCAGGACAGGAGACTACAGGTGGAACTATGGGGGTGGGGTGGGGACCCTCATGCTCCCACTGGCACGGTCTCAGGGGTCACCCCCTCTTTACAGATATGCAGCCTGAGAGTAGCTCCCTCCTTTCCTACCTGTGGGAAGAAAACATCCCATGAGAGACCAGAGAGGAGGAAAAGCTGTGAGGATCTAAAGGAACCCCTAGTCCTGGATCCCAGAGAAGTTTCCAGAACTGTGACTACAGACCCAGGGCAAAATCAGGAAACCTGAGGAAAGTACATGTGTGGGGACTGGACCAACCACCCTCCTGAAGGTCTGACCTCAGCAGGACCCTCCCCACTGACCTGTGACTGTTGGAGATCAGGTCCCCATCACCTGACTCATTAAGGTGATAAATGTGTCCCTCATGTTCACACGTGCCTCACTAAAGAGTCAGTGTTAGCAAACACTCTAGTCATGGTAAGCTCATGTGTGGGGACAGTACTTCCCATTAATGAAGCAAACACCACTTCTTCCTGGGCTTGAAACTCCCTGTGGGACAAGAAACTCAGACCCCACCCTTCCCTACCTGAGCGCCTCCTCCTCCACATCACAGCCCCCACCACAGCTCCAGTGACCACAGCTCCAAGGAGGACCAGGACAGCAACGGTGACCACAGTAGTATTGGTGGCCTGAGGAGGCTCTGGGAAGGGGAAGAAGGGGAAGAGAAGGTGATGGCTCTGACCACCTGTCCGCAGCCCCGACCCTGTTGAAGTCCTCCAGAGGCCCCTGCTCCCTGAGAAGAGGCTCTGTGCCCACGTCCCCTCCTCACCCCATCTCAGGGTCAGGGGCTCGGGCAGCCCCTCATGCTGCACTTGGCACGTGTAGCTCTGCTCCTCTCCAGGGGGCACCCCCACGGCCGCCCACTTCTGGAAGCTCCCGTCCCCCGCAGGCCTGGTCTCCACAAGCTCAGTGTCCTGGGTCTGGTCTTGCCCTTCACGCTGCCAGGTCAGGGTGATCTCCGCAGGGTAGAAGCCCAGGGCCCAGCACCTCAGGGTGACCTCACGGTCAGAGATGGGGTGGTGGGTCACGTGTGCCTTTGGGGGGTCTGAGGAGAAGGGAGAGAAATTCTATAACTTTTCATCATTCATGGGTCAGTCCAACAGCATTCACGTGACCATCCTGAGCGTGGGCAGGACAGCTGGGGTGGGGGAGGGAGCACAAAACCCAGATACCGGCCTGGACAAAGGCACCTGGGATGATCTCCTACTCTTTGGAAAGTTCTAGAATCAGAGGGACACAGCCCAGGTTCAGAGGTAGGTCTTTGAAGTGAGAAAAGGGGATTCTGGTCCTGACCTGGGTGGAGGCCAAATGACCCAGAAAAAACATGGTCAAACCTCAGACACACTGGGTGGGGAGACAGAGAACAGGGCCTGAGGGAAAAAGTCCCCATGGGTCCCAGGGCCACTGACAGGGTCAAGGGGAACCGCTGATGGGTGATTTCAGGGTTGGTCTCCCCTCCATCCCAGAGAGACTGCACCTAATTGTTCCTGGGAGAAGGGAGAGTCGCTCTCTGGTCCCGGCTCTGAAAACCCAGGGGACTCAATGTCCTGACCCAAAGGAGGGTGTTTTGACCCCCGTCCATTTCCTGTCTCCGTGTAGGAGCCGCAGCCCGAGGGGAGAGGAGGGAGCCCCGCGGCCCTGGTACCTGCGCGCTGCAGCGTCTCCTTCCCCTTTTCCAGGTAAAGGCGGAGGTTCTGAATGCACTCCCCCTCCAGGTAGCTCCTTAGGTGCTCAGCCACACCATCCTGCTCCCACTTGCGCCGGGTGATCTGGGCCGCCGCGTCGGCCGCGGTCCAGGAGCGCAGGTTCTCGTTCAGGGCGAGGTAGTCGGTACCGTCGTAGGCGAACTGACTGTACCCGCGGAGGAGGCGCCCGTCCCGCCGCATCTCGCAGCCGAGGATCCTCTGGAGGGTGTGAGACCCTGACCCCGCCCCGCGGTCAGCCCCGCCCACTAAGCCCCGCCCCGCGGTCAGCCCCGCCCACTAAGCCCCGCCCCGCGGTCAGCCCCGCCCACTAAGCCCCGCCCCTCGGCAGCACCGACCCCCCAACCCGACCCCGGGGTTAAACCTAAACAAGAAAGGAAACTGGGTCATAGTCCCCGCGGGCTCCTCCCAGTGGGGTGGGGGGTCCCGCGGTCTCGGGTGCAGCTCGGATCCAAACACTCGGGCGACCCCGGCCCGTCCGTGGGGATGGGGTCGTGACGGGAACCCGCCCGCGCGGCTCACCGTCCTCGCTCTGGTTGTAGTAGCCGCGCAGGGTGTTCAGGAACTCTCCGTACATCTGTGCGTTGTTCTTGTAGACCCGCGTCTCGCGGTCCCAATAGTGCGGGTCCTCCTGCTCCAGCCACGGCTGCTCCATCCACGGTGCCCGCGGCTCCGCCCTCGGGCTCGCGGCGTCGCTGTCGAACCGCACGAACTCCGTGTCGTCCACGTAGCCCACGGTGATGTACCGGGGCTCCCCGCGGCCGGGCCGGGACACGGCGGTGTAGAAATATCTCAGCGAGTGGGGACCTGGGGACGGGGAGGGGCTGAGACACGGCGACCCTCAGCCCTGTGCGGGTTCCGAGCACGGGAGACGGAAAAAGGGCGGGAACAGATCACGGGTCAGGACCCGGGCGGTGGACACGCGCCCCCTCCCCGGTGTCCTGCGCCACCGCCGGGTCCCCTCGCTCCTCCCCGCAGAGGCCGTTCCCTTAGGACCCGCACTCACTCGCCCAGGTCAGGGTCAGGACCAGGGTCCCCGAGAGCAGAAGGAGGAGGGTTGAGGACCTCATGATCTGCGTCTTTATAATCTGAGGACAATCTGTGTGGGGCGGGTTCGGGAGACTTTATAATCTGGGACCTCTGTGACGCTGATTGGCTGCTGTAGAACCTGGACACCCAATGCGAGTGACAGCTGGGGACTCATCATAAGTATCCAGGAGGGAGAACCCGGCACAGGGTGTGCGAGGGATAAGTGACCTCGAGGAGATGCCCACTCCTCAACACTGTCTTCCCGGCCCAGCCTCCGCCCTCGGGCTGCGACCCTGAGAGCCAGGTCTCGTGACCCGGGACTGTGCCCTGACCCCGCCTCTTGCGAAGAGAGCTCTTGGTCACCCGGTCTCCCTGAGTCCAGGCCCAGGGGCTGTGTGAGGACACCAGGGAGAGACCTCCAGGCTGGGCCCCGCCCCTCCTTCTCTTCTCTTCCCGGAATCCCTCCCCCTGAAATGAACTCCCTGCCTCCCACCGCTTATCTCTCCCCCTGGACTCTTCTAGAAGAAAACTCACCCCAAGGAACCTGATGTCAGAGAGTGAGCTCGCCCTGGGAAAGGAGGTGGAGGGACAGGGTTTCTCTTAACCCTGGAGGAGCTGTGTCTGAAAACACGAAATGGAGATTCTCAGAGACCAGTCTCCCTGTTGTCTGTGAACCTCAGTGGGGAGCACAGTCTTGGGAACCCGGAACATCAGGAAGCTGATCTGTAAGGAAGTGATTTTGGCCCCTTGGTACAGAAATGTGTCTAACCAGCACTGCAGTCAGACTCACAAAGCTCCTGAATTCTACTTCCCACACAGTGTGCCTGTGACTTCAGATTGTTAAATTGTAGGATGATCTTCATTCTGTAACCCTGAGTTTGTCTGTGAGTCCCTCATGTTCTCAATACAGAGAAGCCCAGGGAAGCCGTGTGTCACTGTGCATTTCAACAGGGGCATGTACATCCTGGAAGTTACAAGTGCTTAATGCGGTCATCCAAATGATGGAGAGAGAGAAGGAAGGCTGGTTGGAGGAGACTCAGACCCAGGACAGAGTAAGGAAAGTTCACAGAGGGTGTCAGGGAGCCTGGAGCCTAAATCAGCCTTCAGAGGGGCAATGGTCCTGCCTCAGTTTCCCTACTGTTGTCAACCTTTGATGAGAAGGAGCCTGTGAGAAGTGAGGTCCCAGAGCAAATGGGGCAGCAGATTTGAGAGCACAGCAGTGGGGCCATCGGTCAGTTATGCTCCCTCAGGCTGAGGTCTGGGTGTGCATTCTCACGCTGCCACGTGATCTAGTGGAGGAAAGAATGACAAGAGAGGAAAAGGGAAGAACTGCTGGACCAGCACCTTTACGTAGACGAGAAGGGATGAGGCCTCGAGCACCAGCAGAGGGACGGCTCTGGCTGGGAGTGTGGACAGCTCACCTGTGGTGACGTCTGCAAGTCGATGGTGTTAAAAATCTGTAACAATCGTCTTCTAATGTGTTCAGTTTTCTCAGTGCAGCAGGAAACAAGGTCACTGGCAGTAATGAGATGGGGAAGGAGGGTGGGTGTTTGAGCAGAGGATGGGGGAGACTGAGGGAGCCGTGCAGGGACAGGATGATTGTGGGAAGCACTGTGGACTCCCTTGTGGTCTGGGTCATGATGTTAATGTGACAGCATCCACGTGTCTGTGTTGTCTCCAGCCTCCTGTAGCTGCACGGGGCAGGTGCAGGGAGGGCAGAGGTAGAATTTCCCGGCTGTGTAGTTTTTCCAAGCAAGGGTGACAAGGCAAGGGAGATGAAGGGAGGGATAGAAATGCTGTCTCGTGGAATTGAAGATGAGTGAGGAGGGAGGAGAGGACACTGAGGGGTGAGGGATGGTGACTAGATGGTAGGATAATAACCTGGGATCCCAGTGGGCACAAAGGATTGTGGGAGGTGATGTAGCACAGGGTGGTCTCAGGCCTGGGAAACAAGCACATTTGTGATGAATGGTTTGCTGATATTACATTATAACATGTGATCAAATAATCACATCAGTGTTTCCAGAGCTTAGGCCACCCTGCGGGGTGAGTGGGGAGATGGAGGGCAGAGCGTGGAAAGCATGGCGTGGAGACTGTGGGAGGGCTGGGTTATTGGCAATGACAAGTCTAGGGGATGACAAGGGAGGGAGCCCAGGAAGAGCAGAGCAGAAGGTCATGGAGGAGAGGAGCTCAGGGAAGTGAGGAGCCAGGGACTGAGCATCCTCTGCTGTGTGTGTTCTGTCCCTGCTGTAAAGTGACCACAAACCGAGTGGCTTTAAACAACAGCCCTTTATTATCTCATGCTTGTGCAGGTTACACATCGACATGTCCTCACCGGGGCTCTGGAAGAATCCACTGCCAAGTTTATTCACTTTGTTGTCTGAACTCAGGTTCTTGCAGATGTGGGACTGAGCCCCTGTTTCCTTGCTGGGTGTCAGCTGGAGCCACCCTGAGCTCCCAGAGGATGTCTTCAGTCCTGGAACATGGCTCCCACAGCATACACAATCCTTCCCCCACGTGGGACCTCTCTGCCTCCCCTCACCCTCATCTCTCCTGCAGCATCTCTGACTCCAGCCAGAGAAACCTCTCTGCTTTTAGGTTTATGTGACATGATTGGGCCTATCTAGGTGACAGGGTGATCTTCCTGTCCTGAGGTCCTTAACCTTCATTACATCACCAAGTCCCTTTGCAATGCAAGGAAGCCTGTCCATGGTCTCCAAGGGTTCAGGCTGAACATCTTTGGGGACCACTGTTCATCCTTCCACATCTGATTTTGTTGAAATCACCGAGGACAAGGAGGTAGCACTCTGGGGAGGGTGACAGTGAGTGAGGAGCTAAAAGAAATGAGTCAATGGCCTAGGGGTCCCCAAGGATTACCTATAATGAGGGGAGTGGGGGCTTTGATCTGATGCAGGGGTCCCCAAACTTTTTACACAGGGGGCCAGCTCACTGTCCCTCAAGACCTTTGGACTGCCGCCACATACAGTGCTCCTCTCACTGACCACCAATGAAAGAGGTGCCCCTTCCAGAAGTGCGGCGGGGGCCAGATAAATGGGCTCAGGGGGCCGCATGAGGCCTGCGGGCCATAGTTTGAGGACGCCTGCTTAGGGGATGTTAGGAGGAGAGCAAGAAAAGTCAAAGCAGTTGAGGAGAAGGACCCCACCCACGTCCAAGCCCAGGACATGCGGTCTGTGGGAGGGGAGACACCCCCATGGCAGGACTTCAGAGGGAGCCGTGTCCTCAGGGAGACCCAGGTCCCTGTCAGAGCTGCAGGTGCAGGAACACCCTGGGAGGACTGTGTGCATTTGGCTGATCCTGGGCTGAGACCTCCGGGGGACACAGTGGGAAGGTTTCAGGAGCTGGGGAGGGGGTGTGAGGGGAGACAGAGTAGGGGTGCATGGAGCCTGTGGAGATGAGCGTGCAGGATGTTTGGGGGACCAGGGGTGACTGAGACAGACAGGGAAAAGGAGAGAGTGAGGTTCAGTCCTGGTGGATTCAGGGCAGATGGTGGTGAGTGTGAGAGAGGGAGGTGGGAGGGGCAGGGGTCTGGGGCTCTCACTTGGGCTCTGTCGATGGGGATGAGGAGGTGTGGGGTGGTCAGTGTGAGTTCCAGTATGTGGACCCTTTCATGACCCCATGATTGTGGAATGGAGTGTTGGAGGAGAGGAGGGTCTTAGAGGATGTACAGGAGTTCACTCCTAACCCTGAGGGAGGGGCCTGTGCCCACACTGGTCTCAGTGTGACATGTGCTGTTGGAGTGTGACTTCTGGGGCACCAGGTGTGACCCTGTCACAAGGGCCCCTTCTGTCCTCATGTGAAGATGGAAGGCCCAGGGGGCTGTGCTTTTAGCCTGTGCCCCCATGTGCATGTCCACACTGTGGACGGTTATGTAGACATTGAGAAGTTGTTCCAAAATAAGAGATAATTTCTTTTCAAAATCCAAGTATAAAAAAAAAAAGAAATAGCAAGTGAAAGAAATGTTTCTACTTCTCAGTTTTCCCTGGTGTTAGCATCAAGGGGACAGAGAGAGGGGTGGCCGGGAGGGGTGGACACTCAGAGACGGCACAAGGCCCTGAGCGCTCCTCTTCTCCACGTGAGAGGCTGTGGAGCAGGGGTCGGGAACCTTTTAGGCTGAGAGAGCCATGAACGCCACAATTTTAAAATGTAATTCTGTGAGAGCCATACAATATGTTTAACACTAAGTACAAGTAAATGTGTGCATTTTATGTAAGACCAACACTTTTAAAGTACAATAAGTCTCTGAATTCTTTTTAATAATGTTGTTATGCTGTTGCTAACCAATGATGAATAAAGTACTTCTTACCGTTAATGCGACTTCTGGTGCTGCATGGTTTTGCTGATGGCTTTGTAGTCTGGATGATACATGGTGAGGTTAAGCTTTATGCAGGTGTTGAGACTTCTGTTAAACGTGATCGTCGGTTGGTCTTAACGTTCTTTAGATGTGAGAAAGACTGCTCACATGCATACGTAGAGCCAAACACTGTCAGTACAGCAATACTCATACTCTTCAGTGTGTGGTATGTGACAGGAAGTGCGTTCCAAGTTTTGACAATCAGCTGGTCCACGGGTTGAAGATTTTCAGGAGTTTCCTAATACTTAAGTTGCTATTTGGCTCCTAACTCTGAACATATCTCACAATGCACTATCCAAATCAGTAAGTCTTAAGGATCTACACTCTATTCTATTTAAATTTAAATGAGCGCTCCTTACAAGTTCTAGAAACATTTTATATTTTCTAAATATTAGAGCCAGCATTTCCAACCTTTGCATGCAAAAAAACCTTAATTCAGGCCTTAAAAACAGACACATTTTGACATTAAACAAAGACTAAACAGAAACAAGAATTAGATGAACCAGACAAACCAGAGAGAAACCCGGGATTTCAGAGCACATCCAGATTAGAAAGATGCCTGCCTGATATTAGTCATGGCATTTTCAGACAGAGGGACTGAAGGATGTGACTAAACAAAATCTCCCCGAGAAAATTTGCTCTCGGCAGCTGCTGGGATATTTTCCATAGTCAGATCCAACACAGGTCCCCTGCCTCAACCTCCAGGCAAAGAACAAGAAAGAAACAAAATGATAGTTCAGAAGACCTCAGTCAAAACATTAAAGAAAATCAGCCCATGACAGAAAAAGCTGTAAGTTTCCTAATACCCAATTCTCCTAGCCATTCTCAAATTCTCTATTCGCTGTAACTGGCGGCTCAGGTTGACTATGCTGAGATTTTTCTCCTACCTCAACAGCCCCTTCATGAAAGTCCAACTTCCACAGCAAATAATTACCCCCAGAGAGACAAGCACAAGCAATCACCTTCCAGTCATTTGGGGGAAGAGCCTTTGCCCTAATAGTATCTAATAAACCAAGTGAAAAGGGGGCAATAGGCCCATTCTGAACACAAGCAAGTTTAAGCTCTTTCACAGTTCTAAAAGGTACAAGTTCATGTTCTCACACTGGTCTCCCCATATCGTCCTGTCTTTCTACAACAGGAAAATGGGTAAAGCCATCATTTATTGTTTCCCCTACATTTCGAGCCTGGTCTATAGATTGTTGGAGCAGGGATTTCCCAGATTTTGAGCTATAGACTCCGCAATCAGCCCGATAAGAGAACGGAGGAGCAGAGGGTTGAATGTAGGAAGGAGCTGAGGGCAGCGGAGGCCCCGCGGCTAAGGCAGCCATAGCCACGGATTTTTCATCCCCCCTGTCATCCTCAGACTCCAAGTTATCCTCGTATTCACATCCCTCTGTTTCCAGCTCACCCTGATACTCTTCAGACAATGATTTGTCTTCATACAGAAACATTCCTACATAAAGGTCCCTTACTTCTGACCCTATCTGTCCCATATTCTTTTACTCCCAACTACACTTTCCCCCAAAACTTTCTTTACTCACTGTGCGCACTTCACTTTGGGGAGTTCCGTCACCTTCCTTCAGTTTTAGTTTCCTCGTACTCAAGTCATCTGTTCGGGCGCCACTTGCCGCGGACCAGCGCAGCTCCAAATAACGGTGTGGAATTGAGGAAACACACTTTGTCAAAACAAAACCGATGGGACCAGGAGGACTCTTCAAACTGCCTGGCAGTATCTGAGTGCCTCGTAGCCCCAGTTCACTTTATTATATAGACCTATGCAAATCAAGGACCCTGATACAAAGTTGCACATCAAAGGCTAAGACAGGAACTCTCCCAAGGCAAAAACAAGATACATTAGGGAAATCTACCAACATCTGAAACAAACAAAGAGTCAGAGGAAGGGCATGTATATTGCTTCCTGCAACCCAAGGAAGGAAGTGGAGTGAGTGCAAATACTCAGCATCAAAGCCAAATAATGAGATGGAGGGGGGAGAACTTAGCCCCCTGCCAAGCCTCGAATCTATAATGGCTTTTTGCCATTAATGGTCCACAACATCTTCTTCACCATCTGCTGCTTTCATTGATTCTGCTGTCCCCTCCTCAGCCTGTTTTTGTACCTAGGGGGCTTCTGCCAGTGATTGGTTCTTCAGAAAGGGATATTACAGGTCTGTAGAGAGAAAGATTCGGATGCATCACAGATGGCTTTTCCAGTGACAGTTACAGAGAGAGTGGCATCGGTAAACATCAAGGCATTACAGTGTCCTTACAGCCTGAAACAAGAAGCCACAGACAAGGAACAGAGAACCCGTCCCATTTTCTCTAGCGGCTGCTGTTCACAAAAGCCTCCTCTCTAAACCCCAAGCAGTGCCTTTAAAATGGACAGCAGATAAGTCTGTTTGGATTGAACAGTGGCCATTAGCTAAGGAAAGATTGGAGGCTCTTCAAGAATTAGTATTAGAGCCATGAGAAAGAGGATATATAAAGGAATCATTTATTCCATGGAATTTTCCAGTGTTTGTAATTAAGAAAAAATCATGAAAGTAAGGGTTTTGAAAGATTTATGTGCACTAAATGCAGCAATTCAACCTATGGGAGCTTTACAACCAGGGTTACCAAATCCATCTTTACTACCTAAGGAATGGTCAGTAATAGTGATATATTTAAAAGATTTTTCTGCTATACCATTGGCACAGGAAGATCGAGAAAAATTTGCCTTTTCTATACCTTCCCTTAATGCTAAAGAGCCAATGAAAAGATTTCAGTGGAAGGTGTTGCCAGAAGGCAGTTTACCAGCCCTACTGTCTGTGAAAACTTTGTGGCTAAAGCCCTGGAACCTGATCGGTCACAATTCCCTCAGAACTGCAACACCCATTATATGGACACTATTCTTGTAACAGCAGGAAACCAAGAATAATTAACTAAAGTCTGTGCTGCTTTAGAGAAACAAGCGGAAATTGTTGGCTTAAAAATAGCACCTGAAAAGATTCAACAGACTGTCTCCGTCTCTGCTACAGGTGTTATTGTTCAGCATGATGAATTAGTTGAATGGGTATTCTTACCTAATTCAACCACAAAATCTCTCTCTCCCTACCTTGATCTCATGTCCTCACTTATTCTCAAAGGGAGAGAACAGATTCGACAACTTGTGGGATGTGATCCATCTACGATCATCCTTCACTTAACAAGCTGACGTTTCTTCTTGTTTTCAGAATCATTTACGTTGGCAGATAGCTTTTGCCTATTTCCCAGGGATTATTGATAATCATTATCCAAACACTTCTCTTTTCCAGTTCCCGAGGCACGCTCAGTGGATTCTACCTCATATTACCCGGCTGGATCCTTTATCTAATGTCCCACCATCTTTACCGATGGCTTTGGTAACGGACATGCTGTCTGTACCCGGGTGATACAGAAACATATGTCCACCCCGGATTTTTCTGCTCAACAAGCTGAATTATATGCTGTTATTTCTGCTTTGCAGGATTTTCCCAATCCAGTTAACGTTGTTAGTTATTTGCTTATGAGTACAAGTCACAAGGATGATTGAAACACCTTTGTTAAAACCTTCTTCACCACAACCTCTAACTAATCTTTTTTTTAAAATTACACCAAACTCCGACAACGCCGCTTCCTTTTCTGTATCACTCATATTCGTTCACTTACTAATCTTCCAGGACCCTTAGCTGCAGGCAGTGCTACAGCTGACCATGCCTGCACTTTGGACTCCATCCACTGAGAAAATGCACTGGGAAGATTGCCGTGGACTTGATAGTGTTTTTTGCTACTTACTGGTCCCTATGGAACTGTGATCAACTGGGCCCCTAGGGCAGGGGTCCCCAAACTATGGCCCCCAAAACCGCATGCAGCTCCCTGAGGCCATTTATTCAGCCCCTGCTGCACTTCTGGAAGGGGCACCTGTTTCATTGGTGGTCAGTGAGCGCTGCGTTGCTCACATACAGTACTGCTTCTGGTGATGCGGGATGCACGCATCACGGCTCCGGAAGCGTGTCATATCACTTGTTATGGCTATCAGTGACAAATATGGACTGGACATTGACCATCTCATTAGCCAAAAGCAGGCCCATAGTTCCCATTGAAATACTGGTCAGTTTGTTGATTTAATTTTACTTGTTCTTTATTTTAAATATTGTATTTGTTCCCGTTTTGCTTCTTTACTTAAAATAAGATATGTGCAGTGTGCATAGGGATTTGTTCATAGTTTTTTTATAGTCTGGCCCTCCAACGGTCTGAGGGACAGTGAACTGACTCCCTGTGTAAAAAGTTTGAGGACCCCTTCCCTAGGGGGTATGCAGTTCGAGACTGCAGCAAGGGAACGAGACTTGCAATTCCCGGGAGACTTTATGATGGAGTGTGTCTAATTAACACTGTGCGTGGCATTGCTGATGGTCTGCAAGCCCTTAGTTCTATTTCTCAGAAAAAACAATGGAATATTGGATTATTGGGAGATCTCATTACGATATTGTTTATTTTCTGTTTTCTTTAGTCCTCAGATGCTCACAACAAACCCTCGGACAATCAACACAGAGAGAGGCTGCAAAACTGCTAACACAGAAACACAAAAACAAAAAGGGGACATGTAAGAAAATGGCCAGAGATTAGGATGTTGCCCTGAGACCATCTCTGGTGTGGACTTTGGAACATCAAGTCCTGTGGGGGCAAAACGCTGCTCTGACCAGCACTACTATGACTGTTTATAGGAAGCAGCTGATCACTGTAGCCACTTTCTGCACCTGGATCCATTCTAGGCTAATCTGACCCAGTCTCTGCTAATTTACTTGATGAGCAAAGACACGAATAAGTTCGATAAGGCTGCAGAGATCTGGGCTCTCTGTCCTAGAGGCTTGGAGTTGCCTGTACCCATCTTTTCTGTATGTTGTGTCTTTTCTCTTTTCTTTTTTTCTCTGAAGTGAGAAGCGGGGAAGCAGAGAGACTGACTCCCCCATGTGCCCAACCTGGATCCACCTAGCATGCCCACCAGGAGGCGATGCTCTGCTGCTATCGGAGCCATTCTAGTGCCTGAGGCGGAAGCCATGGAGCCATCTTCAGTGCCTGAGCCAACTTTGCTCCAATGGAGCCTTGGCTTCAGGAGGGGAAGAAAGATAGAGAGAAAGGAGTCAGGGAAGGGTGGAGAAGCAGATGGATGCTTTTCCTGTGTGCCCTGGCCGGGAATAGAACCAGGGACTTCCACACACCAGGCCGACTCTGTACTGCTGAGCTAGCCAGGCAGGGCTTGTGTGATTTTTCTTCAGTCCTAAAGCACCTTCCTTTCCTGTATACCGACTGCTGAGCTGCTCTCAGCACTGAGCACCGACTGGGCACAGGCCCGACCATGCTCAGTCCTCACAGCCTCTCCTGTCCCTGCAACAGACTCAGCACAGCAGACACACAGGTTCTGGAAAGTTCTCAGTGCTTCCATTTATTTCCTCTCAAACATTAGTGTCTTCTCCTCGAATTAACCAATCAACCTTCCATGGCAAGAAGTGAAAACACTAATTCCCACCCAGAGTCTTATTTCAATAAGGGAGTAAGAAGCTGCAGCTCAGTGCTCCACGAAGTACAGACAGGGATGGAAGGGCCCAGCGCCCTCTGCTGGACAGGGAAGTGTGGGGAGGGGATGTGGGGACAGGGGTGGGCCAGCCTCCCACCTCCTCACACTATGCTGATAGGAAGGCAGATACATTCAGCTGCCCTTTGCACAAAGAGAAGGGAGATGTTTCTGAAGTCACAAACAGGGTTGGCGGGTTTGTGTGTGAAGTATCTTCCATCACGCAGTCCCCAACAAGGCAGCTGTCTCACGCTGTAGAAGGAAAAAATCGTGAACAAACTCAGGTCAGTCATTGTAACAGGTGACATTCTCAATACCTCAGCACATGCTCAAAATGTCCCAGAGAAGCCCTATTACCCAGACCTGTCACCTCTGCCCCAACCCCTCCCCACATAAGGGTCTCACCTTTACAAACCCTGAGAGACACATCAGAGCCCTGGAAACTTTCACTGCCTGCATTAGAACACAACAGAACTTGGTCAGAGCCCCCACAACAGGAAACTAAAGGTGGAACTAATGGGGGGTGAGGTTCCCCCATGGCTCCCATTTGCACTGTCACAGGGTCACAGGGTCATCCCCTCTGTACTGACTGGCAGCCTGAGCGTAGCTCCCTCCTCTCCCAGCTGCGGAAAGAAAACCATATGAGAGACCAGGGAAGAGGTAGAGCCATTAAATTCTAAAGGAAGCTCTAGTCCTGGATTTCAGAGAAGTTTCCAGAATTGAGAGTATACACCCAGGGCAGGATCAGGAAACTTGAGGAAACTACATGTGTGGGGACTGGAACAATCTCCCCAGGAGGTGTGTTCTCAGCAGGACCCTCCCATCTGACCTGTGACTGCAGGGAAACGGGTCCCCATCACCAGATTCCTCAAGGTGATAAATCTGTCCCTCATGTTCACATGTGCCTCACTAAAGAGTCAGTGTTAGCAAACAGCCCCAGACTGGGCAAGCACACACATGGGGACAGTACTTCCCATTAATGAAGTGGACACACTACTTCCAGGGCTTGAAACCCCCTGTGGGACAGGAAACTCAGACCCCACCCTTCCCTACCTGAGTGCCTCCTCCTCCACATCACAGCTCCCACCACAGCTCCAGTGACCACAGCTCCAAGGAGGACCAGGACAGCAACGGTGACCACAGTGGGGATGGTGGCCTGAGGAGGCTCTGGGAAGAGAAGGGAAGGTCAGGGCCCTGACCCCCAGGCCGCAGCCCTGACCCTGCTGAAGTCCTCCAGAGGCCCCTGCTCCCTGAGAAGAGGCTCTGTGCCCACGTCCCCTCCTCACCCCATCTCAGGGTCAGGGGCTCGGGCAGCCCCTCGTGCTGCACATGGCACGTGTAGCTCTGCTCCTCTCCAGGGGGCACCACCACGGCCGCCCACTTCTGGAAGCTCCCGTCCCCCGCAGGCCTGGTCTCCACAAGCTCCATGTCCTGGGTCAGGTCCTGCCCGTCACGCTGCCAGGTCAGGGTGATGTCCGCAGGGTAGAAGCCCAGGGCCCAGCACCTCAGGGTGACCTCATGGTCAGAGATGGGGTGGTGGGTCATGTGTGTCTTTGGGGGGTCTGAGGAGAGGGTGACAAATTCGGGAACTTTTCATCCCTCGTGGGTCACTCCAGCAACACTCCTGTGACCATCCTGAGAGTAGACAGCACAGCTGGGGTGGGGGAGGGAGCACAAAACCCAGACACCAGCCTGGACAGAGGCACCTGGGATGATCTCCTAATGTCTGGAAAGTTCTGAAGTCAGAGTGACACAGCTCAGGGTGGGAGGCAGGTCTCTAAGGGGAGAAAAAGGGTTTCTGGTTCCGACCTGCGTGGAGGCCAAATTACTCAGAAAAGTCGGGTCAGACCTCAGACACACTGGGTGGAGGGCTTGAACAAAGGCTGACAAAGTTCCCATGGGTCCCAGGGCCACTGCCAGGGTCAAGGGGAACCGCTGATGGGTTAGTTCAGGGTTGGTCTCCCCTCCATCCCAGAGAATATCTAATTTTCACTGAATGAAAGGGGAGACCCTCACTGGTCCCGGATCTGAAAATCCAGGTAACTCAATGTCCCGACCCAAGAGAAGCTGTTCTGATCCCGGTCCATTTCCTGTCTCCGTGTAGGAGCTGCAGCCCGAAGGGGAGAGGAGGGAGCCCCGCGGACCTGGTACCTGCGCGCTGCAGCGTCTCCTTCCCCTTTTCCAGGAAAATGCAGAGCCACTCCACGCACTCCCCCTCCAGAAAGTTTCTCCAGTACTCCGCTACACCCGCCTCCTCCCACTTGCGCCGGGTGATCTGAGCCTCCGCGTTGGCTGCGGTCCAGGAGCGCAGGTCCTCGTTCAGGGCGAGGTAGTCGGTACCGTCGTAGGCGAACTGCAGATACCGGCGGAGGAAGCGCCGGTCCCGCCCCATTTCGCAGCCAAGCAGGCTCTGGATGGTGTGAGACCCTGACCCCGCCCCGCGGTCAGCCCCGCCCACTCGGCCCCGCCCCGCACCGACCACGAGGATTAAACCTAAACCGAAAACTAAAACGGGTCCAAGTCCCCGCAGACTTCTCCCGGGTGCGGTGGCAGGGTCTGTCGGTCTCGGATGGAGCTCGGACACTCGGGCGACCCTGGCCCGTCCGTGGGGATGGGGTCGTGACCGGGGCCCGCCCACGTGGCTCACCGTCCTCGCTCTGGTTGTAGTAGCCGCGCAGGGTGCTCAGGTCCACTAGTAAATTCTGTGCGTGGTCCTTGGTATTCCGCGTGTTCCTGTCCCAATACTGCGGGTTCACCTGCTCCCCCCATAGCTGCTCCATCCACGGCGCCCGCGGCTCCATCCTTAGGTTCGCGGCGTCGCTGTCGAACCACACGAACTCCGTGTCGTCCACGTAGCCGACGGTGAAGAGGCGGGGATACCCGCGGCCGGGCCAGGACGGGACGGTGATGAAAAATCTCAGGGAGTGGGGACCTGGGAACGGGGAGGGGATTAGAACCTTGATCACGGGCCTTGTGCGGTCCGGAGCCTGAGAGACGGAAAAGGGGCGGGAACAGAGCTGCGGTCTGGAAGCGGCGGTGGACACGCGCCTACCCGGGGTGCTGCGCCCCCGCCAGATCCCCTCGCTCCTCCCCGCCGAGGCCGTTCCCTCCCAACCTGCACTCACCCGCCCAAGTCGGGGTCAGGACCAGGGACCCCAAGAGCAGCAGGAGGAGCGGTGGGGACCCCATGACCAGAATACTGAGAGTCTGGGTACAATCTGGGTCCAGCCGGTCCGCAGAGACATTATAACCGGGGACTTCGAGGATGCTGATTTGCTTTTCTAAAAACTGGACACCCAATGGGAGTGAGAGCTGGGGACGCGTCATGAGTATCCAGGAAGGAGGACCCGACACAGGGTTGAGAGGGAGAAGTGACTTCTGGCAGATGTGGACACCCAGACACTCACTTTCTCCTCCAGACTCGGCCCTCGGGCTGAGATCCTGAGAGCCAGGCCTGGAGACCAGGGACTGTGCACTGACCCCTCCTCCTGCGCGGAGAGCTCTTTGTCACCCTGTTTTCCTGAGTCCTGGCCCAGGGGCTGTGTGAGGACACCAGGGAGAGACCCCCAGGCTGGGCCCCGCCCCTTACTCCTCCTCTCTTCCCAAAATCCCTCCCCCTGAAATGGACTCCCTGCCTCCCACCCCTTATCTCTCCCCCTGGACTCTTCTAGAAGAAAACTCACCCCAGGGAACTTAATATCAGAGAGTAACCTTGACCTGGGAATGAAGGTGGAGGGACAGGGGTTTCTCTTAACCCTGGAGGAGCTGTGTCTGAAAACACGGGTTGGAGATTCTCAGAGACCAGTCTCCCTGTTCTCTGTGAACCCCAGTGGGGAGCACAGTCTTGGAAACCCTGATCATCAGGAAGCTGATCTGTAAAGAAGTGATTTTGTCCCCTTGGTACAGAAATGTGTCTAAGCAGCACTGCAGTCAGACTCACAGAGCTCCTGAATTCTACTTCCCACACAGTGTGTCTGTGACTCCGGATTGTGACATTGTGAAATGATCTTCATTCAGTAGCCCTGAGTTTGTCTGTGAGTCCCCCACGTCCTCAGTACAGAGAAGCCCAGGGAAGCCGTGTGTCACTGTGCATTTCAACAGGAACATGTACATCCTAGAAGTTACAAGTGCTCAATGCGGTCATCCAAATGATGGAGAGAGAGAAGGGAGGTTGGCTGGAGGCGTCCCAGACCCAGGGCAGAGTAAGGAGAGTTCACAGAGGGTGTCAGGGAGCCTGGAGCCTAAGTCAGCCTTCAGAGGGGCAATGGTCCTGCCTCAGTTTCCCTGCTGTTCTCAATCTTTGATGGGAAGGAGCCTTTGAGAAGCGAGGTCCCAGAGCAAATGGGGCAGCAGATTTGAGAGCACAGCAGCGGGGCCATCGGTCAGTTATGCTCCCTCAGGCTGAGGTCTGGGTGTGCATTCTCACGCTGCCACGTGACCTAGTAGAGTAAAAAATGAGGAGACTGTTGGTCAAATAAGTTTGTAAATATGATATATAGGTTTGTTCGCTTATAGTTTGCATTGGGTGTGGGGGACAGGCTGTAAGCAGGCAGGGTCAATATAGCTAAAGGCTTAGTTTTAAGACTAAGCCTTTCCCACTCTTTTGAGGAATCCCATTATGCCTCAGATAAGTGACTTTGTATCAGAGACTTCCTTGTTGTATATTGGATTAAAGGTTTGGATTTCTACACTATAAAGTGGGGCTAACTGGGAGCTTGCTATCTCTCAGTTCCTGAGATTAGCATTAGAGAGGAGAGCAGAGAAAGGCCACGTGGAGGAGAGGAGAAGTAGCCAAGATGGCAGAGTGCTGAAGAAGAAACCAGTTTGTGCAGAGAGAAGGAAATGGGGAACAGAGGTGAATAAGGCTGGGAGATAGATACCTTTGATTCTAGGAAACTCGGGTAAGTCAGTGGCTTTGGGAGCCCTGAATGGAAAGGGAAGTGTTTTCCCACTGTGTGTATTTCTTGCCCGCCAGGTGCAAGCTAGGATTAAAGCTAATGGCCCACCAATTCTTGGCTCCGTTGTTTCATTACCATCTGTCTGAATCAAGTGCGACCTGCATGGGCCAGGCGGCTGTGATGGTGGCCATGGCTACTGGCTTTACAGAGAGAAAAAGGTAAGAACTGCTGGACCAGCACCTTTACGTAGACGAGAAGGGATGAGGCCTCGAGCACCAGCAGAGGGACGGCTCTGGCTGGGAGCATGGACAGCTACCTGTGGTGAAGTCTCCAAGTAGACAGTGTTGGAAATCTGTAACAATAGTCTTCTTTTTTTTTTTTTGACAGAGAGAGATATATAGAGAGGGATCAATAGGGACAGAGAGACAGGAAGGGAGAGAGATGAGAAGCATCAAGTTTTCATTACGGCTCTTTAGTTGTTCATTAATTGCTTTCTTATATTGTTGTAAAGTACCATACCCCAGATGCTGAAAAGTACTGTACCTCACTTCTGCAGGTTTATGTAGAAACACCAAGTCCAGATGAGTTTTGAAAGGTTTTATTAAATGAGGAGATTTATTAAATATGCTGGCCACATATGGCTGACATGGGGCATTTGCAGACCCAAATTATGTGCACCAAATACATCTCAGGGGCTGCTTATATACCCTTGATCATACACAGGCTGGGGAGAGCATGATATCATGGCACAAACTGACAACTTTTTTTAGGGGATACACAGAAACATTAAGGCTTTCAAGGTTACACAATTAAAGATGTTTACAATCTTTCAGGGTTCATCTTCCCTCCTTTGCCTAGAGGTATGTTATTCTCAGGATTTCAGGAAAGGGGAGGAACTACAATCAGTGTAGGGTGGTATGTAAATACTGTCTCCCATTGAAAGAGAAGATTCTTGGTTAACCTTTATTTTAGATTTAAAACTAAATGATCCATTGTTCTTGCAAGCCAGGAACTTCTACATTCTTCTCCCTCCACTCCCTAGGAAAGGACGAGGCAGAAAAGCCTGACCGTTGCTCCTAGAATATTAATATTAATTTTGCAGCTTTTTGGTACCTTACTACAATATGTGCTTTGACTGTGGAGCTACAGCAGACTGAGTGACCCCTTGCTAAAGCCAGCGACCTTGGGTGCAAGCTGGTCAGCTTTGCACAAATCAGATGAACCCACGCTCAAGCTGGTGACCTTGGGGTCTCGAACCTTGGTCCTCCGGGTCCCAGTCCAATGCTCTATCCCAGGGATCCCCAAACTTTTTACACAGGGGGCCAGTTCACTGTCCTTCAGACTGTTGGAGGGCCAGACTATAAAATAAAAACTATGAACAAATCCCTATGCACATTGCATATATCTTATTTTAAAGTAAGAAAACAAAATGGGAACAAATACAATATTTAAAATAATGAACAAGTAAATTTAAATCAACAACTGACCAGTATTTCAATGAGAACTATGGGCCTGCTTTTGGCTAATGAGATGGTCAATGTGCTCCTCTCACTGACCACCAATGAAAGAGGTGCCCCTTCCAGAAGTGCAGCGGGGGCCAGATAAATGGCCTCAGGGGGCCACATATGGCCTGCGGGCCGGGCCGTAGTTTGGGGACCCCTGCTCTATATACTGCACCACCGCCTAGTCAGGCACCATTGTCTTCTAATGTGTCCAGTTTTCTCAGTGAAGCAGGAAACAAGGTCACTGGCAGTAATGAGATGGGGAAGGAGGGTGGGTGTTTGAGCAGAGGATGGGGGAGACTGAGGGAGCCGTGCAGGGACAGGATGACTGTAGGAAATGTGTGGAATCCCTTGTGGTCTGGGTCATGATGTTAACATGATGGCACCCAGGTGTCTGTGTTTCTCCAGCCTTCTGTAGCTGCACGGGGCAGGTGCAGGGAGGGCAGAGGTAGAATTCCTCAGCTGTAAAGTTTTTCCAAGCAAGGGTGACAAGGCAAGGGAGACGAAGGGAGGGATTAAAATGCTGTCTTATCAAATTGAAGATGAGTGAGGAGAGAGGAGAGGACATTGAGGGGTGAGGAACTAGATGATAGGATAATAACCTGGGACCCCAATGGGCACAAAGGATTGTGGGAGGTGATGTAGCACAGGGTGGTCTCAGGCCTGGGAAACAGGCACATTTGTGATGAATGGTTTGCTGATATTACATTACACATGTGATCAAATAATCGCACCAGTGTTTCCAGAGCTGAGGCCGCCCTGCGGGGTGAGTAGGGAGATGGAGGGCAGAGCGTGGGAGGCATGGCGTGGAGACTGTGGGAGGGCTGGGTTATTGGCAATGACAAGTCTAGGGGATGACAAGGGAGGGAGCCCAGGAAGAGCAGAGCAGAAGGTCATGGAGGAGAGGAGCTCAGGGAAGTGAGGAGCCAGGGACTGAGCATCCTCTGCTGTGTGTGTTCTGTCCCTGCTGTAAAGTGACCACAAACCGAGTGGCTTTAAACAGCAGCCCTTTATTATCTGACGGTTATGTAGGTTACACATCCGACATGTCCTCACTGGATTAGGAACAAGGGGTCAGCAGGTCTCTGCCCCTCACTGGGGCTCTGGAAGAATCCACTGCCAATCTCTTCACTGTGTTGTCTGAACTCAGATTCTTGCAGATGTGGGACTGAGTCCCTGTTTCCTTGCTGGGTGTCAGCTGGAGCCACCCTGAGCTCCCAGAGGATGTCTTCAGTCCTGGAACGTGGCCCCCACAGCACACACAATCCTTCCCCCACATGGGACCTCTCTGCCTCCCCTCACCCTCATCTCTCCTGCAGTGTCTCTGACTCCAGCCAGAGAAATCTCTCTGCTTTTAGGTTTATGTGACATGATTGGGCCCAGCCAGGTGATCCAGGATGGTCTCCCTGTCCTAAGGTCCTTAACCTTCATTACATCACTAAGTCCCTTTGCCATGTAAGGAAGCCTGTCCACAGTCTCCAAGAATTCAGGCTGGACATCTTTGGGGACCACTGTTCATCCTTCTTCATCTGATTATGTTAAAATCACTCACATCAAGGAGGTAGCACTCTGGGGAGGGTGACAGTGAGTCAGGACCTAAAAAAATGAGGCAATGTCCTGGGGGTCCCCAAGGATTAGCTACAAAGAGGGGAGTGGGGGCTCTGATCTGATGATGAATTAGGGGATGTTAGGGAGGAGAGAGGGGAAAAATCAAAGCAGTTGAGGAGAAGGACCCCACCCACCCCCAGGCCCAGGGCACAAGGTCTGTGGGAGGGAAGACACCCCATGATAAGACTTCAGAGGGAGCCATGTCCTCAGGGAGACCCAGGTCCCTGTCAGAGCTGCAGGTGCAGGAACACCCTGGGAGGACTGTGTGGATTTGGCTGATCCTGGGCTGAGACCTCCGGGGGACACAGTGGGAAGGTTTCAGAAGTTGGGGAGTGGGTGTGAGGGGAGATAGAATAGGGGTGCACGGAGCCTGTGGAGATGAGCGTGCAGGATGTTTGGGGGTCTAGGGGTGACTGAGACAGACAGGGGAAAGGAGAGAGTGAGGTTCATCCTGGTGGATTCATGCAGATGGTGGTGAGTGTGAGAGAGGGAGGTGGAAGGGGCAGGGGTCTGGGGCTCTCACTTGGGTTCTGTCGATGGGGATGAGGAGGTTTGGGCGGTCAGTGGTAGTTCCAGTGTGTGGACCCTTTCTTGATCCCCTGATTGTGGTGTGGAGTGTGGGAGGACAGAAGAATCTTAGAGGATGTCAGCTGTTGGATATGTGACTTCTGGGGCTCCAGGTGTGATCCTGACACAAGGGTCCCTTCTGTCCTGTTGAGAAGACAGAAGGCCCAGGGGGCTGTGCTTTTAGCCTGCAGCCCCCATGTGCATGTCCACACTGTGGACGGTTATGTAGACATTGAGATGTTGTTCCCAAATAAGAGATGATTTCATTTCAAAATCTAAGTTTAAAATAATTGAGAAATAGGAAGTGAAAGAAATGTTTCTGTTTCTCAGTTTTCCCTGGTGTTACCATAAAGGGGACAGAGAGAGGGGTGGCCGGGAGGGGTGGACACTCAGAGACGGCACAAGGCCCTGAGCGCTCCTCTTCTCCACGTGAGAGGCTCTGGGGGGATGACACAGAGGACCTTGTGTGACTTTGACACTTTATACTGTTAGGGAATTACAGCTGTTTTCCTCGGTGTAATAATAATACTATTTGAAGGAAAATGTTATTTTTTAAGAGATGAATACTGGAATGTTTAGGGATGAAGGTCACGATGTTAGCAGGTTATTTTCAAATATTTCAACAAAAATTATAGCAATACATAACTAAAGAAAATATATAAAAATGCTGAAGTGTTTCTAATTGTTTCAAAATATTAAAGTAATTAAATTAAGTTCTTTCAAACTTTAGGTATGTTTGAAATATATCACAGTATCTTGGATAAAGAATTTTAAATAATGATGCATAATGACATGGGAAACAGTCACAATATGCTGTGGAATGAAAATTAGGCTTTAAGCATCTGTGTGAGGATGTCAGTGTGTATCTGAGTGTGTGAGTGTGTACATGTGTGTGACCATGTGTCTGGGGATGTGTGTAAGCATGTCTGTGTGTGAGAGCATGTCCATGTGTGTCTGTGTTTATGAGTGTGTCTGTACATGTCTTTGGGTTTTAACCATGTCAGCATATATGAGCATGTCAGTGTGTGTGATGGTGTCTGTATGTCTCTGTGTGTGAGTGCATTTGTGTGTGTGTCAGTGTGCGTATCTCTCTCTGTGTTAGTGGTGCACACTTGGTGTGTCGGTGAGCAGCTGTGAGTGTGGCAGTCTGAGTGCACTCACTCACTCATTCACTGAACTCAACAACGGGACATTTCAGGGCAGTGGAAATGCAGCTGTATACATCACATCCCTGTCCCTGTCCTCACAGAGCTGACGGTCTCAGGAAGGGACAGACAGTAACAAATAGATACAGTGTAAAGTGTGCTAGTGACCTGGGTGTGAACAAAAGCCCAGCAGTGAGGGGAGAGGGAGGATGAGGTACCCGGGCAGGGCAGGGAGGCCCCTCAGGAGGACCTGGGGAGACAGTCAGGGAGGGAGGTGCTGCCTGGTGACAGGTCCTCAGCCCCGGGACAGAGTGTAGTCTTCGAGGTCTGAGCACCCTGGGCGCCTGTGCGGGAGGAACACCGGGGACTGGGGACCAGGCCCCTCACAGGGCCACCGCTGTGTCCCCTGGGCCAAGACTGGAAAGGGTCTTGCAAATGTAGCACATTTTGCAAAGGTCACTGCAGACTTTCCAGGAGTTGAAACGGGACGTGTCCCTCCCTGCGCAGCCCCGGGCTCCCAGGTGTCCCACCAGGGATGAGCGCGTGACCGTTTCCGTGTGTCCTTCCTGAGAGAATCTCACACAAGTGCTGTTACTGTTGCACATGGAGAAGGAGCGCTGTAAACACAGAGCAGAAGAAACGCTTCTTTCCAGTTTCCCGGGAGTCGTGTCCTCATCACGGGGCTGGAGAGCGGAGTCGCAGTGGGCAGGGGGCACCTCGGAGACGGCGCAGGGCCCCTGAGCGCTGCTCCCCCTCAGTCCCTGCCCGTCCCTGACCCTGACACCTGCGGAGCCCAGGACGCCAGGCAGCCTCTTCACCCCCAGGGAGGCCCAGCCTCAGGTCAGCTGCCCCTGACTCACTGCGGCCCAGACCCTCCCTACTCATAGTCAGTGTCCGTGGTCCGCGCGGGGCGCCCCCGTGTGGTCACAGCGCTGAGGACAGAAGACCTACTCCCCTTTTTGCTGCTCAGCGGAGGCTTCCCGGGGTCTCCCTCTGCTCCCCACACAGAACAGGGCCTTGAACACGGAGGGGACACTTCCTGTGTCAGGCCAACAGATATATGAAAAGATGCTCATCTTCACTAGCTCTGAGAGAAATGCAAATCAAAAATACAATGAGATACCATCTCACACCTGATAGATTGGCTGTTGTCAACAAGACAGGTAACAAGTGTGGGAGAGGCTGTGGAGAAGAAGGAATCCTCACTCCCTGCTGGTGGGAATGTAGACTGGTACAGCCAGTATGGAAGAAAGGATGGTGGTTCCTCAGGAAATGAAGAGTTGACCATATGAACCAGCAATCCCTCTACTGGGTGTCTACCCAGAAAAACTCAAAAAATTGGTACACGGAGACACACACACCACCATGTTCATCACAGCATTATTCACAGTGGCCAAGACATAGAACAACCAAAGTGTCCCTTGAGAGAGGACTGGATAAAGAAGATGTGGTCCATATAGACACTGGAACACCACTCAGCCATGAGAAATGATGACACATTGCCATTTAGGACAACATGGCTGGACCCTGAGCATATTACACTGAGTGAAATAAGTAAGTCAGAAAAAGCTCAGAACTGGGTGATTTCACACACAGGTGCGATATAAAATGGAGGCTCATGGAGATAGAGAAAAGTGAAGTGGTTTCCAGGGGAAGGAGGTGGGGAGTGGGTGGAGGGAGGAGACTAAAGAGGAACAAATACTCAGTAATGGAAAATGATCTGACTCTGGGTGATGGGTACACAACATAGTCAACAGTTCAAACACCATAGAAAATTTTTACCTGAAACCTATGTTCTCTTATTGATCAATGTGACCCTGTGAAATTTGATTTTCTTAATAAAGCTTTTAAAAAAGATTCTCCTGGAGCTGGGTGTTGGGGACACTGTTGTTTGGAGGAAGACCAGGAGAGGAGGGAGGAAGTAAAGATGGGGAAGTGGATGTGGGAAGCCCACATTGTCTCTGCTGTCGCTCTCCTGAGACTAGGATTCCCCAGATTGTGGTGACTGCAGTGGTCGGTGTGGGCAGTCACACTGTGGGAGGCTGAGCATTAGTCTGGCCACCTGCCTACAGCAGGCTGTCCTGATTGTGGGCAGAGAAGTTGGTGACTGTGGACTCAGGACTGAGGGGGACAGAACCTGGGGGCAGAGACACATCAGTGATGGACAGATCTTGTTCTGTAAAAACCATTCCACAATAAAGGGAACCAGGGCTCCTTAGAAAAATGGCTAATATTGGGGCTAAGACAGAAGAAAATACAAGATGAGCCAGGGAGGGGTGTACCCCACATGTGCAGCATGTCAAGGGACGTCGGGGTAAACCTGAAAGAGCTGCTGTGACCACAGCGGGGACAGTGTGAGCACAGGTAACACGGGTGAGAGAGTGTAGCCCACATACAAAGCAGGGACCATGAGTGCATGCTCCTGTGAGTGACTGAGACTTCAGTGAGGGAGCAGGGACAAGTGTTCCTTAGATTTCCAAGTTCCACATGAAGAGACTCCCCTTCCAGCAGGTGGAGCTTAATTCCTCCCCTTGAATGTGGGCTGGACTTGAAGACCTACTTCTAAAATATAGACCATGGAGAGTGCAAAGTGACTAACTGTAACTCACAACAAACGGCTGTTGAAGAACACAGGTTTGAGCTGTGCCGGTCGACTTACACACGGATTTATTTTAATAAATACATACAGTGCTGTAAATGTATTTTCTCTTTCTTATGATTTTCTTACCAACATTTCCTTCACTCTAGCTATTTTATTGTATGATTATAGTATATAATGGTATATAACATATAAACTACATTACGGTTAAGGAGTCTGGTCTACCAGTAGTTAAGTCTTCAGCAAGTCAAAAGTTATACACAGATTTTCTACTGAGCAGAGTGAATGGTGACCCTACCACCCATGTTGTTCAAAGATCAACTGTATTTACAGGGAGGAACTCTGTAGAAATCACCGTAATCATGTGGAAAAGTGATGTTAATATCACGCATCCCCTGACATGACGTGACAAGGAAGACACTTGTCCTTATAGAATTCCTCCCCAAACCCACATCCCCAAAATAATCATGACAAACATCAAACAACCCTACCATGAGATACATTCTACTAATTATCTGCTCAGTATCCTTCAGACACACAGACATGCCCATGTTCATCACAGCATTATTCACAGTGGCCAAGACATAGAAAAAACCAAAGTGTCCCTTGAGAGAGGACTGGATAAAGAAGATGTGGTGCATATATACACTGGAACACCACTCAGCCATGAGACATGATGACACATTGTCATTTAGGACAACATGGCTGGACCCTGAGCATATTACACTGAGTGAAATAAGAAAGTCAGAAAAAGCTAAGAACTGGGTGATTTCACACACAGCTGTGTGTTGTTGTGAGTCGGGGGCGCAGAGAGAGAGAGATCAGCAGACGAAATCATCAAGGACTAGCAAAGGACCACCGCTTGCTCAGGCAAATGGCCCCGAGTTCATGCAGTGTCCTAATTTTATTCACAAGACTTCAAAAAACTTGTTTACTGAGAAATTGGCATAACATCAAGAGTAACTTTTACTTAAGGATACATACAGTGCACCTGCAAGATAGCTTAGTAACAACATAATATCAGAAGGCATTAATTGCTATTGCTTCTATGGATCCCACAACATTCCTCTCCTTATCTTAAGCCTTAAGGGATAACCTTGGAAAGTACAGAAATCTTATGAGAATGTTTTACTGAGAAAAGCCCAGCAACTGCCTTCAGTCACATAGACCTGTTTCAGTGACTCACCTTCAAGTCACAAAACAATTCTCTTGGCAAAACATTCTTTTCTTGTTGGCTGTGTTCCCATCCAAGGCCATGCAATGGGTTATTCCACTACATTTCCCCCTTTTTGTTTATGCTGAATGTTAGAAGCACCACAGAAAACAGCCTTCTGTCGTTCATCCCTTATTTCTCTTGCTTTGATTTGTGGACAGACTATATATAAAAGAAAACATAGAATTAATACTATTATACAAAGTCTTACAGTGGATCCCCAAAATCCTTTAATATATTCATTAGGATTTAATTGCGATAAATTATCCATTAATCCCTTCAATATAGGTTGACATGTTAGAATTTCTAATTTTTTTTTGAAAAGCTTCATAAATATGTTTTTGTAATTTAATGATTTCTTTAGTTACATTATCATGATTTAACAAATGCTTTTTAACATTTTTCTAATGGAAATAAGTACGATTTTAAGAAATAGGGGTAACACAAAAAGTAGTTACATTCTAATTACATCTTAGCTTAATTTGTCTTTGCAGGCTAACAATTTGATCTCTTAACATAATCATAGTCTGTTCTAAATCATTAACTTTAGTATAAATGTTACTATTTATACATTATTGAGAAGTCCACAGTTGTTCAGAATCTTCATGCCATTTTTGTACAAAGTCCATAGTCTGTATTTTGATGTAATGTAACTCCAGATACAGCAGCCACGGTGGTTACAGCTATTAGTTCCATAACGATGGCGATGATCAGTCCAACCAGTCTCTTGGTTCACTTCAAGGACTTAATAAGATGTTGTAACAGCATCATGGAAGGGGAATCCTGCCACATCCGATGCATCTATACTGGGATCCAGACTCCTGTTCAGGTTCTTAAAATGCATCGACTTTGACTATTTTATTAAAAAGAATAGAAGAGGGCCCTGGTCGGTTGGCTCAGCGGTAGAGCGTCGGCCTAGTGTGCCGGGGACCCGGGTTCGATTCCCGGCCAGGGCACACAGGAGAAGCGTCCATTTGCTTCTCCACCCCTCCGCCGCGCTTTCCTCTCTGTCTCTCTCTTCCCCTCCCGCAGCCAAGGCTCCATTGGAGCAAAGATGGCCCGGGCGCTGGGGATGGCTCTGTGGCCTCTGCCTCAGGCGCTAGAGTGGCTCTGGTCGCAACATGGCGACGCCCAGGATGGGCAGAGCATCGCCCCCTGGAGGGCAGAGCCTCGCCCCTGGTGGGCGTACCGGGTGGATCCCGGTCGGGCGCATGCGGGAGTCTGTCTGACTGTCTCTCCCTGTTTCCAGCTTCAGAAAAATGAAAAAAAAAAAAAAAAGAATAGAAGAGTTAATACATGTATAAAAAGCACACTTATTGCAAGTTATTGAATAATTGTCAGCTGTCTATTTGGTTTCACCTATAACAAATATATAAAGCAATCTAACACAAGCAGATATAAAATGTGTTTCATTTTTCTTAAAGATTAACATAATATGATTAGAAGGATAATTTCTCCAGATTTTTTTCTTTCTACACTGACATATGTTTAAGTGCCATGGCTACTTTCTACAAATGATATTGTATAGGACCAAATTTTATATGAGGAGCTTGAGGTGACATCCCCCCTCTATGCTATATGATAGTATGATTACTTTGATCACCAGCTGTAATTAAACTATTGTTCTTATGCCACCTTAAATCAGCACCCTGCCCTTTACTCAGGTGGAGCTATGAGGGCTTTAATCTATAATGTTTTATGTACAGATGTATTATTACTTTTAAATCTATATCCTTGTAACAAACTTTTTTTTCATCTCCTTTACTGTTATCTTTGACAATAGAGAGCCAAGCTTGAGCTTCTATGTTTAAACAATGTGGCTCATGTTTTATACATATAGGTAATTCTTCAACTCCTGTTGTATAATTTTCTAATTTTACGCCTTCTTTCGAAGGTGCTAAGGGGCCTCTATCATTCAAAAGTCCTAGAAGCCAATTAGAGTCATTAACAAAAATAGGAAAGGCACTATTTTCCTAATGAATAGCTCTACTTAATGGAGGATTAGGGACATATGCCTAATAACTAAAACTTTCAGTTCTACTTACTGGAATTGTTACCAAAGCAATCATTGCTAAAAACAGGTTAGTAGCATTTTTTTTCTAGTAGCTTGTAGCATATTTTTACCATTAAAGATCAGCTTTTTAAGTTGAACCTAACTTGGTATTTTAGCTTTTTCAATACCAAGCAGCAGCATCTTTAAGATTCTTCTTTTGAAATTCATTTCTTTCATCTCAGCAATGGGCAGATATGGAAAGAATCTATTGTTCTTATTCATGTTGTTAGTTTAATTCTGTGAGCAGGACTCCAAAGGACTTCATGGATTCTGCAATGACACAAGCAAACCCTCTTCCCCAGTGTTGCACTACACTAGGCACCTATTGATTCAACTCACTTTTATAATGTATAGGTTGATTAATCTTAGAACTGTTACTTTTTGTCTCATGTCTGCAGCAGTCAAATTATCTTCTCCTGTATTTAAGAAATTTAAAGTAAATAAAACTTTGTGTAACATAATTCTAGGGGATAATCTCCTTTCTTCTCCCCCCTTTTGTTTAAGTAACATATTTTTCAGAGTGCAATTACTGCGTTCAATAATTGCTTGTTCTTGTGGGTTAGATGGAATTCTAGTAGTATGTTTAATATTATAAAATGCTAAGAATTGTTGAAAATTAGTAGATGTATAGACAGGACTATTGTCAGTTTTAATTGCTTTAGGAATGCCTATAACATTAAAAGCTTCAATAAGATGTTGAATGACACAATTAGCCTTTTCTCTAGGCAAAGGTGTGGCCTATCGAAAGGAAGAATAAATATTAATAAAACCATACATAAGATAGTTTTTTTAAAAGAAGAAATATGAGCAATATCTATTTGCTACAGGTTATTACTGTGTTGCCCTCTAGGATTCATTCCTCTTGGTAATGGAGGAGCATTTATAATACTACACTGAGGACAGTTTCTAACAATATTCCGAGCTTCTCACCAGGTTATTTTAAATTTTTGCATTAAATCTTTTTTATTTGTATAAGTCTTTGTATAAAACTTAGTAGCTATTTTTATTGATCTAATGAGTAATTGATTAACTTCATTATCTGTAGTAGACATAGGTCCTGGTAAAGCTGTATGAGAACAAATGTGAGTTATATAGATAGGCAAATTTCATTCCTACAATAAAAGTTGTAACTCTTGAAACAATTTGTGCAATCTAGAACTATTATTTGAAATAAAAACAGTTTCTATAAGTTTAATTGTATGTTCTACATATTGTGAATCAGTAACAATGTTAATAGGACAGGATGTTTGAATTTTGTCTTTAACTACAATCAAACTACACTGATTTAAGGTTTCAGAAGCATTTTTAAGGATGACTGAAAGTTCAGCATTATTTTTATAAGCTATTAATATGTCATTTATATAATGGATTATTAAAGATTGAGGATATTTCTGACGAATTCTTTCTAAAGGTTGATTTACATAATGTTGATACAGTGTCTATTCAACATTGCTTATGGAAGTAATATAAACTTAGTAAGAATAGTTAGTTATGCTTATTGTTATAGACACAACAGCTAGCATTGCTAGAAACAGAGTCAATGATGTTTTTTGAAGTCTTAATTAAAACATTTTTTGCCTCCTGGGTAAGTTTATTTAATTGTCAAATCTCCCTATTTTCTATTTCCAACTTATGCCGAGGCTTCAATCTTCTGGAAGGTATCTACTAGTCCTATATCTGTGGAGATAAGAGCAAATCCTCACCCCTACATTTTGCCTACATTGCTGTTGTAAATTAGCAAACTGTCCATCTAAAAAGTTCATCTTGTGTAATATTAATAAGAGGGTTATTATTAGCATTTTGATTAGCTTGAATACAAGCTTGATTTTCCTAAGTTATAAATTGTAACTCTTTCGCTTTTGAAAGAATAGTCCAAGTAACATTTCTAAATTTTTTGAAGTAAAACATTCAGAGTCTATGAAGGAGGATAGCAGTTCCTGCGTATAAAGACAGTTTTATACTGGGAGCAAGCCGTTTTTACCTCTTTAAGGGCTTTAACAGAAATTTGGTCATAGTGAGTATAAAAAACTCCTTGTCAGAAAGTTTAGACTGTAATTTAAAAAGTTGCTATTTTAATTATTTATAAGATAAATGTTTTTCTTTATCAGAGGCCAAATGACCCTTGTTATTTCCTATTGTAAAAGAAATCTTAGAGCTTTGTTAGGGACTTCTCCTAAGCCATGCAGCTTAGTGACTACTGCCTAAGTGGGCTAAAAAGAAAACTAATGTTGCTTAGTAATAAGAGATGCATCAGCTTCTATTGAATATATCTAAAAGTCTTTTGTATTGTTAAGTCTATTATAGGGCATCAGAGGAACTAAATTCCCGCTTTCCTCAGTGCCTCCTTTTTCAGGATGTGGCCTTACAAACAGCCAACTGTCTGAAGCAGCTTGAGATAAATTCTTAAAATGACTTAATTTTGTTTAATTCCTTAGTTTTACAAATTTGAGCATCTTTTACACACAAACAAGACAATTTTCAACACAGAAACACAAGTATAACATATAACTTTAATCCTAATACTTGAATTTTTATTTGATTTCAAACTTTGAATATACCTTACAATGTATTAACTAAATTAATAAGTCTTAATGATCCATATTCTATTCAATTTAAATTTAAATGAGCACTCCTTATAATTTATAATTTTAAAGCAAAAAATATATGGATGAAACTTTTTTCAATATAAAAGCCGGCATTTTTAATCTTTGTATGTGAACACAATTCAGGCCTTAAAAATCACATTTTAGACAACATTAAACAAAAACTAAACAGAAATTAGAATCAGACAAATCAGGCCAGTCAAACCAAACAGAAACCCAGGATTTCAGAGCACAGTCAGACTAGAAAGATGCCTGCCTGGTTTTAATCAGGGCATTTTCTGACAGAGGGACTGACGATGGATGAGACTAAACAAAATTTCCCCAAGAAAATTCTCTTGGCAGCTGCTGGGATATTTTCTATAGTCAGATCCAACACATGTCCCCTGCCTCAGTTTCCAGGCAAAGAATAAGAAAGAAACAAAATGATAGTTCAGAGGATTGTAGCTAAAACACTGAAAAAAATTAGTATTTATTTATTTTATTATTACAAAGACTAGAGAATTTTAAGGACTTCATGATTCTTCTATATGTCCTAATTCTAATTGAATTTGTACCAACTGATGTAAAGCTTTAAGCTTTTCTTCCTTGTCTCCATATCCAGTGATTTGCATTCAGGCTTTAAGACAAGCAATCTAATCTGAGCTATAACAGCATTAGTATAACCAGTTTGTTGTCTCACAGCTGCATAAGCGCCAACGCTGATGAGCATTTCAAAAGTAGCTCCCAGGGGGATTATTTCTGGCGTTCATGTGAGATATTTGAAGAGCCTCCTCTCTCCACCAAGATTTGAATTGTAAATATTGTCCTGGTTCCAAAACGTACTAGCAAGTAAATCCCAATCCAAAGGAATGATTAAATGATTATTACAATAGGAAGAGATCAGACCTTGGACATATGAGGACTGAGGTCCATACGTAGCAACAGATTGTTTGACTCGCTTTAAGAAAGTAAATTCAAATTGGTCAAATTGGATATTATGCCCTCCCCCAGGATCTGGAGCATAAAGAGGAAGAGGCTGTCGAGTAATTGGAAAAATAGATGCAGAAAAATTACTAGAATTAGATTCTAAATCATCATGACGCACAAGCATCTGTTGCATTTCAGAGATTTCAGGGAATTGAAAAATCCTTCCCCTGCCAGTACCAATTAATTTTTGACCTTGAATTGGAGGAGCCGTAGGCTCATGTATATCTTGCTTTTGAACAGGATAAGCAGTATACTTACTGATTTCCATTCTCCTGTTGTTCCAAGTGTAAATTGTAGTTTACTTAATAAATGTTTTAGACAGGCAACATCATGCATAGGGGCGTCCTCATTTTTTTTTTTTCTTCTGAAGCTGGAAATGGGGAGAGACAGTCAGACAGACTCCCGCGTGCGCCCGACCAGGATCCACCGGCACGCCCACCAGGGGTGATGCTCTGCCCCTCTGGGGCGTTGCTCTGCCATGACCAGAGCCACTCTAGCGCCTGGGGCAGAGGCCAAGGAGCCATCCCCAGCGCCCGGGCCATCTTTGCGCCAATGGAGCCTCGGCTGCGGGAGGGGAAGAGAGAGACAGAGAGGAAGGAGGGGGGGGGTGGAGAAGCAAATGGGCGCTTCTCCTATGTGCCCTGGCTGGGAATCAAACCCGGGTCCCCCGCACGCCAGGCCGACGCTTTACCGCTGAGCCAACCGGCCAGGACTTCCTCATTTTTTAACAAAGAGGGATGAAAGCCTTTGGATGGCTGAATTTCATTAACATTATCAGTAACTTCAGAAGTAGAGACAGTATTGTCCAAGTCATTATTCTGTTCATTTTGTGCTGAATGAAATTCTTCAGGCTTATTAAAAATAAGCTCACTCAAGTCTTTAACAGAATCTCCATTTGATTGCAAAGGTCCAAGGGCTGTAGCAATAAGATTATAAGCAGCCCACATTTCAGCATCAAGTGGATTTCTGTGCTGATGAACACAGCGTAAAGATTTTCCTACTTGTTGCCAAACATTCAAATTCAATTGATTACAATGTTCAGGAGTATACCAATAACAGTGTTTCTGAATAGCATTTAAAATTTTTTTTATTCATTTTTAGAGAGGAGAGAGAGAGACAGAGAGAGAGAGAGAGAGAGAGAGAAGAGAGAGACAGAGAGAGAGAAGGGGGAGGAGCTGGAAGCATCAACTCCCATATGTGCCTTGACCAGGCAAGCCCAGGGTTTCGAACCGGTGACGCTTTATCCACTGCGCGACCACAGGTCAGGCCCCTGAATAGCATTTAAAAGACGTAACAAAACCTTGTCTTTTATCTGAATCCCAGACCCTTTTAAAAGGGATTGTAAAACTTGTGCATAATTGTCACGTAAAGAATGGGAATTTCTCATGACTTTGCTAATTACCCGAAAGTATCGAGGACACAGCGCGTCCAACTTACCCTTTCGGGGTTCCATCTGTTCCCAATCTCTTCTTAAGGTCCTATGTTAGGCGCCAAATGTTATTATGAGTCGGGGGCACAGAGAGAGAGATCAGCAGTTGAAATTATCAAGGACTAGCAAAGGACCACCGCTCACTCAGGCAAATGGCCCTGAGTTTGCGCTGTGTCCTATTTTTATTCACAAGACTTCAAAAAGCTTGTTTACTGAGAAATTGGCATAACACCAAGTGTAACTTTTACTTTAAAGATACATGGAGTGCACCTGCAAGATAGCTTAGTAACAACATAATATCAGAAGGTATTAATTGCTATTGCTTCTATGGATCCTATAACATTCCTCTCCTTATCTGAAGGGATAACCTTGGAAGGTACAGAAATCTTAGGAGAATGTTTTACTGAGAAAAGCCCAGCAACTGCCTTCAGTCACATAGACCTGTTTCAGTGACCCGCTTTCAAGTCACAAAACAATTCTCTTAGCAAAACATTCTTTTCTTGTTGGCTGTGTTGCCATCCAAGGCCATGCAATGGGTTATTCCACTACAGTCTTTAGTTAGTTCCTATAATTTGTGGGCTTGTTTACAAATTTCCCTTAATATAGTTCTTAAAAAATTTCTTAACATAACCTGGTCTTCCCGTGGCTATGTCAATCCAACATCTATATATGGCATCTGCTCAGGGTGTGGGACCCAATAGACATTTGCTCTGACAGCAAAGAGTGTGGGTAAATTGAAGGTGCCCTCCGAGGGCCACCTTACACCAAAGGTTGACCATTCTAGTTCACAAAGAGTCCGCAATATGGCGGAATCAACAGGAGTCCCATAGTCTTGTGCCCTGCGAGAGAAATCAGAAAAGTTATCAAGCAAGCACTGAAGAGGCATTAGGGCAGCAGATTGCCCCTGACCCATGACCCTTGACTCTTGAAGGAATCCTGTGAGGAAGCAACGGGCGAAGCAGACAAACAAACCAAATATGCACACGAAACAAACAAAACTTCTAAACCAAAACCAAAAGGGAGAAGGCAGCGTCCTGCGTTCCCCGACCGACCGGGTGGGGAGAAATCAGGTGGCGTCCCACCTGCTCCACTACACCCTTTTGTAACCAGAGCTCTGTTTCCAAATATTCAAAGAGGAAGCTTCCTTATCAGACAGTCTCGAGACTCCGAATGTTTCGAATCAGCCAAATTCAGTTTCCAAACGGCAACTGCCAGAGGCTGGCCAGCTACCGTCTGCTGCAGCCCACTCCATTAGGAGGGGTCTTACATGGCCTATCTCGCTGGGGCCTCCATGTGTTACATCCCAGGACACAGACCACAGCAGACCCAAAGTGAATTTTATACGTTTCATTGCAAACCTGTGTAGGGACTGCAGGCAACCCACGCAAGGGAACACTGCAGCCCCGAGCTTCTAAAATGGCTCCTCTTTGTAGGGTGGCTATCTAGGCTGAGCAAGCAAGCAGCGTTTACAAGGGCAGGAGAGGTGCGATTAGCTGACCTTGTTCTTGGCTAAGTCTCTAGGGTAGGGCTTCCTGGATGTTGGGTACATAGAGTTCTGTGGAAAATATGGCTACATTTCTAACGGTTGTTTATCTTTTTTCCTCCAGCCATGTACTGGATGTACTCAGTTTTCCTGGCTGGTGGCCTGCACCGCTTGCCCTAAGATGTCACACAGAGGAGGGTTTTTTGTTTTTGTTTTTGTAATTCAGTGAGAGGAGGGGAGGCAGAGACAGACTCCCGCATGTGCCCCCACTGGGATCCTCCCGGGAAGCCCACTAGGGGCGATGCTCTGCCCATCTCCTGCATTGCTTAGTTGCTCAGCAACTGAGCCCTTCTTAGTGTCTGAGGAAGAAGCCATGGAGCCATCCTCAGTGCCCTGGGCCAACATGCTCTAATCGAGCCATGGCTGTGGGAGGTGGAGAGAGACAGAGAGAAGCGAGAGGGGGAGGAATGGAGAAACCAATGGGCGCTTCTCCTCTGTGCCCTGACTAGGAATGGAAACCAGGTCATCCACACATCAGGCTGACACTCCACCACTGAGCCAACCGGCCAGGGCCAGCATTTTCTTCTTATTCAAGAAAAGTTGGGCTGACGGAGCCAGGTCAGGAGTGTGAGACGCTGTGACTCTGACCTGGGAGCCAGGTGGGCCCCTGGGCTGGGAGGAGCACCAGGAGGCAGCTTTTCTGGCTGCTAAGCAGCCTCAGCCAGTGTCCGGGTTCTGGGCAGGTGACCAGAGCCAGCTGTGTGCAGCCGGTGTTCACGTAACACCTGCGGGGTGTGGTTGAGGCTTATGGCAACATCACAGCAGGGAGAGGACACCACTCAGGTTCTGGTCCCAGCTGTGGGCGGGGCTGAGGGCCGATACAGTCCCGTTGAACCACAAGTGAGCGCAGGGGACCAGGCCTGTCAGCAGCAGAAGCGGTAGCAGGACCGGCCCCAGGCCACGCCGTCACCTCCAGCCCCATGGCTGCCGTGGTGCACTGGGTCACTCCCCGGCCCTGGAGTGTGGGGGCACAGACATCCCGCCTGACCTCCTGGTGGGCACATCTCCACAGAGAGACCACCTCTCCTCTAGCCCGTTAAGCAAAGGTCTGCAACTGTCCCAGGGCCAGTGACATATCAATGCGCTGGACAACCAGAGCCCACGCCGGGAACACCGCTGCCGTCCCTGGTCCACAGGGGAAGCCATGGGTTCCTGATGAAGCTGGTGCATTACCGGCTCCCACAGGGGGACCCGCCCTGGAGGCGCAGCGATGAGGATTAACCCGAGCAGCCCTGGGTGCAGGGAGGGACCACATGACCCCATCCATCACGGCCTCCCCTCCCCGGACAAGCAGCCCCTCCACACGGGCACCCTCCGCTCCTCCACGTGCACACCGGGACCTCCACCCACTCCGCCCACGGCAAGGGGTCCTGAGCACAGCTCTCTCCTCCTCTCCGTGTTCCGGGTCAGTTTTCCTCACGTTCCTGACCGGCCCGCCCACCCGGTACCCCTGTCCATGAGTCCCTGGGCCCTACTCAGGGGCCCCTGTCACACTCCCCTCCCGGGTCTGTTCAGGACTGACCCCGTCCTGGCTGACAGCCCTTCCCGAGCTGTGCAGCGTCAGCTCCTAGGCCCCCTGGTCCTGCTCTGCCTTCTCCTCCTGGGTCTGAATCACAGGAACTTACTCTGGAGTATTAAATCCCAGCATTTCTAAAAGCTTTCAGTAGGATAACTCTGTGTGGCTTAAAGAGAATTAGTTCAAAAATTCAGAAAAGTATACTCTCATGAAGGACATGAAGGATGACACCCACAGACAGGTGGACAGATCACACGTGCACAGTGGATTTTCACAGAGTGAGCGTTGGGACAAATAACACCCACGGAACATTCCCAGCACCCGGGAAGCCCTCTTCATTATTATTCAGTCATACGCTCCCCCCACCCCCCCTGAGTGACCACCATCTTGAGGTCTCACAGCACAGGGGAGTCCCGTCAGGTGTGATAGAATGGAACAGTACAGTGGTCGCCCCTGGGCACCTGGCTCTCACTCAGCGTTGTGTCCTGGGTCTCATCCCTGTGGCTGTGAGGTTGTAGTGTGTTCACTCTCATGGCTACAAAGAATTCTGTTATGTGAACAGAACACACACCATGTCTTTTGCAACCTATGAGCATTTGTTATACCCAGCTTTACAAATCGTGTTGCTATGAATAATTTCTTCACACTATTTGTCACACACACGTGTGCACGTCTACTGGGTATACAACTAGGAGTGGACATGCTGGGTCACAGGGTGAGCCGATGTCTGGGTGTAGTAACTTCTGCCAAAGCATTTCTCAAAGCACTTGAATCAACTGACTCTCACAAGCAGTAAATGAGAGACTGAATTAGTCCTAATTTTTGCCAACAATGGATTTTGTCTAAGGTTTTCATTGTAGCCATTCTGGGAGGGGTGCAGCGATAGCACATATGACTTAATTTGAATTTCCCCCCTGACCAAAAATTGTGAGCAATTTTTATAATTCTTTTGGCCATGTGAATATCCTCAGTTAGATGCTGGACTGGACTAATAGTGACTGAATGGGACTCTAGTAATGTGCCAGCCTGTAGAACAATAGTTTCATCTCTGTGTGGAAATAAAATGTATGATTGCTTTGGGAATCTGGGTTACCCCTTCCTCACCTGGTAGACCCTGTGGGCCATAATAGTTTTTCACTTTGAGTGTTGGCCTCAATCAAACCTAAGCAGTGGGTGGGTGTGTCAACATCTGATAACTGCTATGATACATTTTCTATCAATGAGTGTTTGCTCAAACACCTGTGATATGATGAAAAATATTTGGTCTTCACCCTGGTTCTTGGCACAGAGCTCATAAAACCCTCAGAATCTCCTGAGATGCTCATGAGATGGCCCGTGGCTGAGGGTCCTGGGTAGTTTCAGGACAGGGCTGGTCACTGGAAAGACAAGCTTGCTCAGAGGGCGGGACTTTAAGCCTCACTGCCCAAACCGCTGGGAGTTCAATCCCCAATGGCCAATGATTTAATCAATCCTGTCCATATAGGGAAACTTCCAAAAAAAACCCCAAAAAACACACAAACCTTTATCAATGCTGTCCAGAGAGCTTCTGAAGTGGTGACCACATCCATGTGATGGAGGGAAGGGGTGTGGGAAAATGGCCAGAGATTAGGATGCTGCCCTGAGACAGGTCCTTGGTGTGGACTTTGGAAAACCAAGTCCTGTGGGGGCAGAACTCGGCCCTAGCAAGCACTGATAACTGTTTATAGGAAGCAGCTGATTTTTATAGCCGTTTCCTGCATACCTGAAAGGTCATCTTTCCTCACTAGCCTAGAGGTATTTTACTCTCAAAATTCCCAGAAGGGGGAGTCTCTTTGCTGCTGAATAACTCAGTACATTAGTAGTCAAAGGAAATTTTAACAAAAGCATGATAAAAATAGATTTGCAGGAGTTCCAGGATATGACTCCTTTTCTTATATTACTTAGCATTAAACAATGTTGTTCCAGAATGATAATAAACTAAACATTACATGAAAAGACATTATCAACAACTCCCAATATTTAAACTAAGATTCCAATATTACAGGGCTATAAAACAGTTAATAAAAGAATTAACAGAAGGCCTTTAAAATAATATATACATTTTAACATGGAAAATACTTTTTACACAATAAGGGATTCTAGGTACAAACTCTCCAGCTGGCAAAGAGATATTAACTCTCTTTTGACTCACAGTAATTTACACTATTACCTCAGTCCTGAGGGGCGGGGTCTGCCTGAGGGGGAAGCAGACTCCAAGAACTGGAAGTGGAGTCTGCCGCTTTTACCTTTTTTATTTCTGCAGCTTGCAGCCCAGCTCCTTAGCAAGATAATGGGACTTCTCCTGAGCAGGACTTGAATCAATTTGCCACCTGTAAGCTGACTGCCGTGCTTTAAGCAGCTAAATACAATTTTTCACAAAATTACTTTCCCAATAGTGAGTTGCTTTAGCCTATATGAGCTTTCCAGTTTTTCCCTCAATTCCCTGAAAATTCTTTTTACAGTTTTCACTATTATGGCTAGTGCAGCAGGTCTCCCCTTTGAACTTCGTGCCTTCCACGTCACAGAGAGACTTGGAGGAGAACCTAACACCCCCTCGGCCCTGCGGGAGAGTCTTGGAACTTTTCCTTCATTTCTATACCAGTGGAGGGCAACAAGCCACTATCCCCAAACCTACGGAGGGCTTGCTTTAATTCTATTCCCTAGAATTCTATTACTCATGCTTCTATTACTCCTTCTGGAGCTGCAATTTAATGTAAGAAACTGCCAATTAACTAGCAAGGTCCACACCTACGGTTTGTTAATTTCTAAATCCTTTTTTCTTTCCTTTATGATTTTTTTTTTTTAAGCAAAGTTTTAATTTTTAATACTATTCCTACCCTGTATTTTCCAAATGGGCAAAATCTCTTTTGGTCAGTAGGTGGACATTTGAAACTAGTTTCCATTCTATATATTTTTAGTTACCTTACCCCTATTTTATTGCCTTTCCCCATCGCTCCGCACGCAGCAGGCTGAACCCTAGCCTAACCGTGAGCCTGGAGGCGGCGGCGGGGCGTGTCTTTTGGTGCTTGGTTTGCTGTTTACTGTTTGCCTTCCACTCAAGTGTGGCAACGGAGGAGACCAGAGAACCACGGGAAGGGGAGGGAGCATGCGTACATTTGCCTCTCCTGGGCCGCGGCCCCAGCCCCGCGCTCCACACACTGCAGTTCCCTGCTCGGTTTTTCTCTCACTCAAACTGCTTACTTGCCAGCACTTTTTGTATTGAACAAGCTTTTAGCCATTGGTCAATATATAAGAAACTGATCAGGACAGCCTGGACTCCCAGTTATGAGGTTCCAAACTGCTCTTACTAGCGGGAGATTAAAAGTCCCGGTTGCTGTTACCTATTACAAAACTGAAACTTGTTCCAGAAGAATCTAAGAATTAGTGCACTACCAAGAAAGATAAGACAGATAATTAAGTAGCACCCGGAATAAGAAGATGTTTGACTACAGAGGTATTAATTATTACACAAGGCAAGGGGGAGAAGACAACAGAAGAGAATAATTTCCTTCAGGGGAGAAACCTAACAGGGTGCCAGAAGCCAGAATTTGAGAACAAAGAAAACCACTTAAGATTGCTTTTTAGTCAGAAGCTTCCAATCTTGAAACAAAGACTCAAGCCAGGCCTTAAGAACAGACACATTTAGACAGTAAACAAAGACTTATATGCACAAACAATGCGCGCTCTATTTCAATTAAATAATACCGGATAATTTGATAAACAAAGACAAAGCCTCATAGATGAGGGAAGGGCTCCCCCTTGTGGCCTCTCAGGTGCACGCAGGCCAGGGCGCCAGAGATTTCTTAACCAAGGGTTTTAGTCAGAAACATTCAAAGACTGAGAGATCTCGACAAACACAGAGAAGTTTCTAGCAGTCCGAAGCGAGATTAGTCAATCCAGGCCAGATCAGCCTCTACTGGTGTCCTTCTAAAGTATGAGCAGATATCCCCGAGAGCCTCAAGCAGGACCCAATCCCACTAGTACCTCTCACAGAGAAATCGACATCTCTGAAGGCCTGAGACAGACTAATCCTGGACCAATCCAGTCCTACTTCCTCCCAGACCAGAAACAATTGTCCCCACTAAATGGCATTTTACCAAGAGCCTCATCTGGATACCTCTGGAGTCCTGGGCAGGATGAAGTCTCCACTAGTACCTCTCTTAGAGAAACAGAAATCTCCGAGAGCCTCAAGCAGGACCCAATCCCACCACTCGTCCTTCCAGAGTATAACCAGAAGTCCCTTCTCCAGCAAAACCCGGCAGGCCCAAAAAACTCTCCACGGACGTCTGGGTCTTGGAGAGCGTACTACCAACATGCCGACCACGTCTGATCTATTTTGCAGCACCCCAAAACAGAAAGACTACAGACTAGTTACAAACAGCAAAGCAGCTTTGAAAGCCCTACTCCTCCACCGGAGTTCCACATCCCCAGAGTCACAACTCAGCAAAGCCCCAAATCCACTCTACCTACTGCTAGTCTGAAACAGAAAAGCGAAAGCAAGGGTTCAGAGGAAAGCCAGAAAATTCAGTAAAGCAAAAAGAGTTGCTTCACCTACCTCCTCGAGTTCTCTGCCAAATTGTCCAAATTGCTGAATTCGGGAACCGAGAGGCATCTACCAGAGAACTGTCTGGACCCCACAGGAAGACCGGGAGCCCTGGAACGTCTCAGGTGGTGCCTCTCCCCGAGATTCAAGCGGGGCTGGGTAGCTCAGCGGAGAGACCAGCCGATTCGGGGGGTCTCTATCCCCTGACACGAAACACCATGCCCCGCGCTGGGCACCAAATGTTGTGAAGTACTATACTTCAATTCTGCGGTTCTTGTAGAGACACCAAGTCCAGATGAGTTTTGAAGAGTTTTATTAGATAAGATTAAATATGCCAGCCACATGTGGCTGACATGGGGCAACAGACCCAAATTGTATGTGAGCCCCAAAAATAGTTCAGGGGCTGCTTATATACCCTTGATCACACTGGCGGGGGAGAGCACGACATCATGGCATGGACTAACAACATTAGGGGATACACAGAAACATTAAGACTTTCAAGATAACACAATCAAAGATGTTTACAAATCTTTCAGGGTTTATCTTCCCTCACTAGCCTAGAGGTATTTTACCCTCAAGATTCCAGGAAGGGGGAGGAACTACAATCAATGCAAGGTGGTATGTAAATTCTGTCTCCCATTGAAAGAGAAGTTTCTAGGTTAACCTTTATTTTAGATTTAAAACTAAATGACCCATTGTTCTTGCAAGCCAGAAACTTCTACATTCTTCTATCCTCCCATCCTGAAAAGAAGGATGAGACAGAAAAGCCCGGTAGGAAAGCGTGACCTTTACTCCCAGAATATTAATATCAATTTTCAGCTTTTTGGTACCTTACAACACTGCAGGCAGTGCTACAGCTGACCATGCCCACACTTGGGACTCCATCCACTGAGAAAATGCACTGGGAAGATTGTGGTGGACCTGATAGTGTTTGCTACTTACTGGTTCCTATGGAACTGTGATCCACTGGGCCCCTAGGGGGTATGCAGTTCGAGATTGTAGCAAGGGAACGAGACCTGCAATTCCCGGAAAACTTTATGATGGAGTGTGTCTAATTAACACTGTGCGTGGCATTGCTGATGGTCTGCAAGCCCTTAATTCTATTTCTTGGATAAAACAATAGGGTACTGGATTATTGGGAGGTCTCATTAGAACATGTATTATTTTAATATGTTTTCTTTAGTCCTCAGATGCTCACAACAAACCCTCAGATAATCAATACAGAGAGAGGCTGCAAAAACTAACACAGAAACACAAAAACCAAAAGGGGGACATGTAAGAAAATGGCCAGAGATTAGGATGCTGCCCTGAGACCATCTCTGGTGTGGACTTTGGAACATCAAGTCCTGTGGGGGCAGAACGCTGCTCTGACCAGCACCACTATGACTGTTTATAGAAAGCAGCTGATCCCTGTAGCCACTTCCTGCACACCTGAAAGGATTAGTTCTGCACCTGGATCCATTCTAGGCTAATCTGACCCAGGCTCTGCTAATTTACTTGATGAGCAAAGACATGAATAAATTCAATGAGGCTGCAGAGATCTGGGCTGTGGGTCCTACAGTCTGGGAGTCTCCTGGACCCATCTTTTCTGTATTTGTGTCTTCTCTTCTTTTTTTTTTCTGAAGTGAGAAGTTGGGAGGCAGAGAGACAGACTCCTGCATGCACTCAACCTGGATCCACCCTGTATACCCACCAGGGGGCGATGCTCTGCCCATCTGGGGCATTGCTGCGTTGCAACCAGAGCCATTCTAGCGCCTGAGGCAGAGGCCACAGAGCCATCCTCAGCACCCGGGCCAACTTTGCTCCAATGGAGCCTCGGCTGCGGGAGAGGAAGAAAGAGATAGAGAGGAAGGAGAGGGGGTGGGGTGGAGAAGCAGATGGGCTCTTCTTCTGTGTGCCGTGGCCGGAAATTGAATCTGGAACTTCCAAACGCCAAGCTGACGCTCTACTGCTGAGCTACCTGGCCAGGACTTGTGTGTTTTTTCTTAAGAGCTGCAGTGCCCTCCTTTCCTGTATACCAACTGCTGAGCTGGTCTCAGCACTGAGCACCGACTGGGCACAGGCTCTGAGCATATTTGGTCCTCACAGCCTCTCCTGTCCCTGCAACAGACTCAGCACAGCAGACACACAGGTTCTGGAAAGTTCCCAGTGCTTCCATTTATTTCCTCTCAAACTTTTAGGGTCTTCTCCTCCAATTAACCAATCAACATTCCATGGAAAGAACTAAAAAACTACTTCCCACCCAGAGTCTTATTTCAACAAGGAGTAAGAAGCTGCAGTTCAGTGCTCCATGAAGTACAGACAGGGATGGGGAGGGCCCAGCCCCCCTCTGCTGGACAGGGAAGTGTGGGGAGGGGACGTGGGGACAGGGGTGGGCCAGCCTCCCACCTCCTCACACTATGCTGATAGGAATGCAGACACGTTCAGAAGCTCTTTGTAGAGAGAGAAGTGAGAGGTTCCTGAAGTCACAAACAGGGTTGGAAGGTGAGTGTGTGTGAAGCATCTTCCATCACTCAGTCCCCGACAAGGCAGCTGTCTCACGCTGTAGAAGAAAATAATCACAAACTCGGGTCAGTCATTGTAAGTGGTGACATTCTCAATACCTCCCCCCTCATGCTCAAAATGTCCCAGAGAAGCCCTATTACCCAGACCTGTCCCCTCTCCTCAACCCCTCCCCACATAAGGGTCTCACCTTTACAAACCCAGAGAGACACATCAGAGCTCTGGGCGCGGTCACTGCCTGGGGTAGAACACAACAGGACGTGGTCAGAGTCCCCAGGACAGGAGACTAAAGGAGGAGCTATGGGGGGTGAGGTCCCCCATGGCTCCCATTTACATTGTCACAGGGTCACCCCCTCTGTACTGACTGGCAGCCTGAGTGTAGCTCCCTCCTCTCCCAGCTGCAGGAAGAAAACTTCACATGAGAGACCACGGAGGAGGCAATGTCATGAAGTTCTAAAGGAAGCTCTAGTCCTGGGCCCCAGAGAAGTTTCCAGGACTGTGAGTACAGACCCAGGGCAGGATCAGGAAACCCAAGAAAAGTACATGTGTGGAGACTGGACCACCCATCCTTCTGAAGGTCTGTCCTCAGCAGGACCCTCCCCTCTGACCTGTGACTGTTGGGAACCAGGTCCCCATCACTGACTCATCAAGGTGATAAATCTGTCCCTCATGTTCACACGTGCCTCACTAAAGAGTCAGTGTTAGCAAACAGCCCCAGACTGGGCAAGCATACTTGTGGGGACAGTAATTCCCATTAATGAAGTGGACACACTTGTTCCTGGGCTTGAAACCCCCTGTGGGACAAGAAACTCAGACCCCACCCTTCCCTACCTGAGCGCCTCCTCCTCCACATCACAGCTCCCACCACAGCTCCAGTGACCACAGCTCCAAGGAGGACCAGGACAGCAACAATGACCACAGTGGGGATGGTGGCCTGAGGAGGCTCTGGGAAGGGAAGGGAAGGTGAGGGCCCTGACCCCCAGGCCGCAGCCCCGACCCTGCTGAAGTCCTCCAGAGGCCCCTGCTCCCTGAGAAGAGGCTCTGTGCCCACGTCCCCTCCTCACCCCATCTCAGGGTCAGGGGCTCGGGCAGCCCCTCGTGCTGCACATGGCACGTGTAGCTCTGCTCCTCTCCAGGGGGCACCGCCAAGGCCGCCCACTTCTGGAAGCTCCCGTCCCCCGCAGGCCTGGTCTCCACAAGCTCCATGTCCTGGGTCAGGTCCTGTCCGTCACGCTGCCAGGTCAGGGTGATCTCCGCAGGGTAGAAGTCCAGGGCCCAGCACCTCAGGGTGACCTCACGGTCAGAGATGGGGTGGTGGGTCACGTGTGTCTTTGGGGGGGTCTGAGGAGATGAGGGGGAATTCAGGAACTTTGCATCTGTCATGGGCCACTCCAGCAGCACTCCTGTGACCATCCTGAGTGGACAGGACAGCTGGGGTCGGGGAGGGAGCACAAAACCCAGACACCAGCCAAAACGTAGGAGCCTGGGATGATCTCCTAATGTCTGGAAAGTTCTAGAGTCAGAGTGACACAGCCCAGGGTAGGAGGCAGTTTTCTGAGGGGATAAAGAGGGTTTCTGGTTCTAACCTGTGTGGAGGCCAAATGACTCAGAAAAGCCGGGTCAGACCTCAGACACACTGGGTGGGGGTCAGAGAACAAGGCCTGAGGGAGAAGGTCCCCATGGCCACTGCCAGGGTCAAGAGGAACCACTGATGGGTTATTTCAGGGTTGGTCTCCCCTCCATCCCAGAGAGACTGCACCTAATTGTCCCCGAGAGAAGGAGGAGTCATCCTCTGGTCCCCAATCTGAAAACCCAGGCGACTCAATGTCCCGATCCAAAGGAGAGTGTTCTGACCCGGGTCCATTTCCTGTCTCCGTGTAGGAGCCGCAGCCCGAGGGGAGAGGAGGGAGCCCCGCGGCCCCGGTACCTGCGCGCTGCAGCGTCTCCTTCCCCTTTTCCAGGTAAAGGCGGAGCCACTCCACGCACTCCCCCTCCAGGTAGATCCTGAAGCGCTCAGCCTCACCGCCCTCCTCCCACTTGCGCCGGGTGATCTGAGCCGCCGCGTCGGCCGCGGTCCAGGAGCGCAGGTCCTCGTTCAGGGCGATGTAGTCGGTACCGTCGTAGGCGAACTGACTGTACCCGCGGAGGAGGCGCCCGTCCAGGTCTATTTCGCAGCCGTACATCCCCTGGAGGGTGTGAGACCCTGACCCCGCCCCGCGGTCAGCCCCGCCCACTCGGCCCCGCCCCCCGTCCCGACAGCGGGGATTAAAATAAAATCAAAAACGAAACCGGGTCATAGTCCCCGCAGGCTTCTCCAGGGTGCGGTGGTGGGGGGGGGGGGGGGTCCCGGGTGGAGCTCGGACCCGGACACTCGGGCGACCCCGGCCCGTCCGTGGGGATGGGGTCGTGACCGGGACCCGCCCGCGTGGCTCACCGTCCTCGCTCTGGTTGTAGTAGCCGCGCAGGGTGTTCAGACTCACTCGGAAAGTCTGTGCGTCCCTCTTGAAGCTCCGCATCTGCTCGTCCCAATACTGTTGGCACGGCTGCTCCACCCACGGCTGCTCCACCCACGGCTGCTCCACCCACGGTGCCCGTGGCTCCATCCTCAGGCTCCCGGCGTCGCTGTCTAACCTCACGAACTCCGTGTCGTCCACGTAGCCCACAGTGATGTACCGGGGCTCCCGACGGCCGGGTCGGGACACGACGGTGTTGAAATAGCTCAGGGAGTGAAGACCTGGGGACGGGGAGGGGCTGAGAAAAGTTATCAACGGCCTTGTGCGGGCCCCGAGCCTGGGAAACGGAAAGGGGTGGGAACAGAGCAGGAGTCGGGACCAGGGCGGTGGAGAGGCGCCCTCCCCTCAGAGGCCGTTCTCTCCTGACCGCACTCACACGCCCAGGTCGGGGTCAGAACCAGGACCCCCGAGAGCAGCAGGAGGGTTGGGGACCCCATGACCCGAATACTCAGAGTCTGCCGACAATCTGAGTCCCGCGCGTCCGCTGAGACATTATAACCAGGGACCTTGGGTAAGGTGATTGGTTTCTCTAAAAACTGGAAACCCAATGGGAGTGATATCTGGGGACTCATCATGAGTATCCGGAAAGAGGGATCCGAACAGGCTGTGAGAGGGAGAAGTGACCCCTGGCAGATGTGGACTCCCAGACACTCACTTTCTCCTCCAGACTCCACCCTCGCGAGGCTGAGACCCCGAGAGCCAGGCCTGGGGACCCGGGACTGTGTCCTGACCCCTCCTCCTGCACGGAAAGCTCTTTGTCACCCTGTTTTCCTGAGACCTGACCCAGGGGCTGTGTGGGGACATTAGGGAGAGACCCCAGGCTGGGCCCCGCCCTTTCCTCCTCTTCTGTTCCTGGAATCCTTACCCTTAAAATGGACTCCCTGCCTCCCACCCCTTATCTCTCCCCCTGGACTCTTCTAGAAGAAAACTCACCCCAGGGAACTTGATATCAGAGAGTGAGCTCGCCCTGGGAATGGAGGTGGAGGGACAGAGTTTCTCTTAACCCTGGAGGAGCTGTGTCTGAAAACAGGGGATGGAGATCCTCAGAGACCAGTCTCCCTGTAGTCTGTGAACCCCAGTGGGGAGCACAGTCTTGGGAACCCTGAACATCAGGAAGCTGATCTGTAAAGAAGTGATTTTGGCCCCTTGGTACAGAAATGTGTCTAACCAGCACTGCAGTCAGACTCACAGAGCTCCTGAATTCTACTTCCCACACAGTGTGTCTGTGACTCCGGATTTTTACATTGTGAAATGATCTTCATTCAGTAGCCCTGAGTTTGTCTGTGAGTCCCCCACGTCCTCAGTACAGAGAAGCCCAGGGAAGCCCTGTGTCACTGTGCATTTCAACAGGAGCATGTACATCCTCGAAGTTACAAGTGCTCAGTGCTGTCATCCAAATGATGGAGAGAGAGAAGGGAGGTTGGCTGGAGGCGTCTAGACCCAGGGCAGAGTAAGGAAAGTTCACAGAGGGTGTCAGGGAGCCTGGAGCCTAAGTCAGCCTTCAGAGGGGCAATGGTCCTGCCTCAGTTTCCCTGCTGTTTTCAATTTTTGACCAGAAGGAGCCTGTGAGAAGCGAGGTCCCAGAACAAATGGGGCAGCAGATTTGAGAGCACAACAGTGGGGCCATCGGTCAGTTATGCTCCCTCAGGCTGAGGTCTGGTTGTGCATTCTCACGCTGCCATGTGACCTACTGGTGGAAAAAATGACAAGAGAGGAAAAGGGAAGAACTGCTGGGCCAGCACCTTTAAATAGACGAGAAGGGATGAGGCCTCGAGCACCAGTAGAGGGACAGCTCTGGCTGGGAGTGTGGACAGCTGACCTGTGGTAATGTCACCAAGTACACAGTGTCAGAAATCTGTAATAATCATCTTCTAATGTGTTCAGTTTCCTCAGTGAAGCAGGAAACAAGATCACTGGCAGTAATGAGATGGGGAAGGAGGGTGGGTGTTTGAGCAGAGGATGGGGGAGACTGAGGGGGCTGTGCAGGGACAGGATGATTGTGGGCAGCAGTGTGGACCCCCTTGTGGTCTGGGTCATGATGTTAATGTGACAGCATCCACGTGTCTGTGTTGTCTCCAGCCTCCTGTAGCTGCACGGGGCAGGTGCAGGGAGGGCAGAGGTAGAATTTCCTGGCTGTGTAGTTTTCCAAGCAAGGGTGACAAGGGAGGGATAGAAATGCTGTCTCATGGAATTGAAGATGAGTGAGGAGGGAGGAGAGGACATTGAGGGGTGAGGGACGGTGACTAGATGGTAGGATAATAACCTGGATCCCAGTGAGCACAAAGGATTGTGGGAGGTGATGTAGCACAGGGTGGACTCAGGCCTGGGAAACAGGCACATTTGTGATGAATGGTTTGCTGACATTACATTACACATGTGATCAAATAATCGCACCTGTGTTTCCAGAGCTGAGGCCGCCCTGCGGGGTGAGTAGGGAGATGGAGGGCAGAGCGTGGGAAGCATGGCGTGGAGACTGTGGGAGGGCTGGGTTATTGGCAATGACAAGTCTAGGGGATGACAAGGGAGGGGGACCAGGAAGAGCAGAAGGTCATGGAGGAGAGGAGCTCAGGGAAGTGAGGAGCCAGGGACTGAGCATCCTCTGTTGTGTGTTTTGTCCCTGCTGTAAAGTGACCACAAACTGAGTGACTTTAAACAGAAGCCCTTTATTATCTCACGGTTGTGCAGGTTACACCTTTTATATGTCCTCACTGGACTAGGAACAAGGGGTCAGCATGTCTCTACTGCTCACTGGGGCTCTGGAGGAATCCGCTGCCAAAATCGTTCACTTGGTTATCTGACCAAAGAGTCTTGCAGATGTGAGACTGAGTCCCTGTTTCCTTGCTAGTTGTCGGGTGGAGCCACCCTGAGCTCCCAGAGGATGTCTTCAGTCCTGGAACGTGGCCCCCACAGCACACACAATCCTTCCCCCAGTGGGACCTCTCTGCCTCCCCTCACCCTCATCTCTCCTGCAGCATCTCTGACTCCAGCCAGAGAAACCTCTCTGCTTTTAGGTTTATGTGACATGATTGGGCCCAGCCAGGTGATCCAGGATGGTCTCCCAGTCCTAAGGTCCTTAACCTTCATTACATCACCAAGTCCCTTTCCCATGTAAGGAAGCCTGTCCACAGGCTGCAAGGATTCAGGCTGGACACCTTTGGGGACCACTGTTCATCCTTCCTTATCTGATTATGCTGAAATTACCGAGGTCAAGGAGGTGGCACTCTGGAGAGGGTGACAGTGATTGAGGAGCTAAAAGAAATGAGTCAATGGCTTGGGGGTCCCCAGGGATTACCTACAATGACGGGAGTGGGGGCTTTGATCTGATGATAGATTAGGGGATGTTAGGGAGGAGAGAGGGGAAAAGTCAAAGCAGTGAGGAGAAGGACCCCACCCACCTCCAGGCCCAGGGCACAAGGTCTGTGGGAGGGGAGACACCCCCATGGCAGGACTTCAGAGGGAGCCGTGTCCTCAGGGAGACCCAGGTCCCTGTCACAGCTGCAGGTGCAGGAACACCCTGGAAGGACTGTGCGGATTTGGCTGATCATGGGCTGAGACCTCCGGGGGACACAGTGGGAAGGTTTCAGGAGCTGGGGAGGGGGTGTGAGGGGCGACAGAGTAGGGGTGCATGGAGCCTGTGGAGATGAGCGTGCAGGATGTTTGGGGGACCAGGGGTGACTGAGACAGACAGGGGAAAGGAGAGATCGAGGTTAGTTCTGATAGATTCAAGACAGATGGTGGTGAGTGTGAGAGAGGGAGGTGGGAGGGGCAGGGGTCTGGGGCTCTCACTTGGGCTCTGTCGGTGGGGATGAGGAGGTTTGGGGTGGTCAGTGTTAGTTCCAGTGTGTGGACTCTTTCTTGACCCCCTGATTGTGGGGTGGAGTGTGGAAGGAGAAGGATATGCAGGAGTTCACTCCTGAGGGAGGGGACTGTGCCCACAGGAGGTCTCAGTGTGACACCTGTTGTTGGAGATGTGACTTCTGGGGCATCAGGTGTGACCCTGACACAAGGGTCCCTTCTGTCCTGATGAGAAGATGGAAGGCCCAGGGGGCTGTGCTTTTAGCCTGTAGCCCCATGTGCATGTCCACACTGTGGACGGTTATGTAGACATGGAATGTTTTCCCAAATAAGAGATGGTTTCATTTCAAAAGCTGAGTTTAAAAAACCTGAGAAATAGGAAGTGAAGGAAATTTTTCTGTTTCTCAGTTTTCCGTGGTATTAACATCAAGGGGACAGAGAGAGGGGTGGCCAGGAGGGGTGGACACTCAGAGACGGCACAAGGCCCTGAGCGCTCCTCTTCTCCACGTGAGAGGCTCTGGGGGGATGACACAGAGGACCTTGTGTGACTTTGACACTTTATACTGTTATGGAATCACAGTTGTTTTCTTTAGTGTAATAATATTATTTGAAGAAAAATGTTATTTTTTAAGAGATGAATGTTGGAATGTTTAGGGGTGAATTTCATGATATTAGCAGGTTATTTTCAAATATTTTAACAAAAATTAAAGAAATACATTACATAAAGAAAATATAGCAAAATGTTGAAGTGATTAAATCTAGTTGTTTGAAAATATTAAAGTGAATAAATTAAATTCTTTCAAACTTTAGGTCTGTCTGAAATATACCACAGTAACTTGGAGAAAGAATTTTAAATAATGATGCATAATAACGTGGGAAACAGTCACAACATGGTGTGGAATGAAAATTAGGCTTTAAGCATCTGTGTGAGGATGTCAGTGTGTGTGTATCTGAGTGTGTGAGTGTGTACGTGTGTGTTAGCATATCACTGTGTGTGACCATATGTCTGTGTATGTGAGAGATGTCCATATGTGTCTGTGTCTGAGTTTGTCTGTATGTGTCTGTGTGTATGAGCATGTCAGTGTGTCTGAGTGCATTTGTGTGTGTGTCAGTGTGTGTGTGTCTCTGTATGAGCGTGGCAGTGTGGTGCACACTCAGGGTGTTGGTGTGCAGCCGTGAGTGTGGCAGTCTGAGTGTACTCATTCATTCATTGAACACAACAACAACGGGACATTTCAGGGCAGTGGAAATGCAGCTGTGGACATCACATCCCTGTCCCTGTCCTCACAGAGCTTACAGTCTCAGGAAGGGACAGACAGTAAACAAATAGATACAGTGTAAAGTGTGCTAGTGACCTGGGTGTGAACAAAAGCTGAGTACCCTGGGGATAGGGAGGCTGAGGTGACCCGGGGCAGGGCAGGGAGGACCTGGGGAGACTGTCAGGGAGGGAGGTGCTGCCTGGTGACAGGTTCTCAGGCCAGGGACAAAGCAGGGGCTCCAAGGTGTGAGCACCTTGGACTCCTGTACCAGAAGAACACCAGAGAACAGGGTCCAGGCCCCTCACACGGCCACCGCTGTGTCCCCTGGGCCCGGACTGGAAAGGGTCTTGCAAATGTAACACATTTTGCAAAGGTCACTGCAGACTTTCCAGAAGTTGAAACGGGACGTGTCCCTCCCTGCACAGCCCCGGGCTCCCAGGTGTCCCGCCAGGGATGAGCGCGTGACCGTTTTCCGTGTGTCCTTCCTGAGAGAATCTCACACAAGTGCTGTTACTGTTGCACATGGAGAAGGAGCGGTGTAAACACAGAGCAGAAGAAACGTCTCTTTCCAGTTTCCCGGGAGTCGTGTCGTCATCACGGGGCTGGAGAGCGGGGTTGCAGTGGGCAGGGGGCTCCTCGGAGACGGCGCAGGGCCCGGAGCACTGCTCCCCCTCAGTCCCTGCCCGTCCCTGACCCTGACACCTGCGGAGCCCAGGACGCTCGGAAGCCTTTTCTCCCCAAGGGAACCCAGCCTCAGGTCAGCTGCCCCTGATCCACTGCGGCCCAGACCCTCCCAGCGCGCAGTCAGCGTCCAGGGGGGCGCCCCCGTGTGGTCACAGCGCTGAGGTCGGAAGACCAGCTCCTTTTTCTGCTGCTTAGCGGGGGCTCCCTCTTCTCCCAGCACAGGACAGGGCCTTGAATGCAGAGGGGACCCCGTCCTGTGTCAGGCCAACAGATATATGAAAAGATGCTAATCTTCACTAGCTCTGAGAGAAAAGCAAATCAAAACTACAATGAGATACCACCCCACACCTGTTAGATTGGCTGTTGTCAACAAGACAGGTAACAAGTGTGGGAGAGGCTGTGGAGAAGAAGGAACCCTCACTCCCTGCTGGTGGGAATGTAGACTGGTACAGCCAGTATGGAAGAAAGGATGGTGGTTCCTCAGGAAATTAAGAGTTGAACTGCCATATGACCCAACAATTCCTGTACTGGGTATATCAACTCAGAAAAACTCAAAAAATTGGTACACACACACACACACACACACACACACACACACACACACACAAACCCATGTTAATCACAGCATTATTCACAGTGGTCAAGATATAGAAACAACCAAAGTGTCCCTTGACAGAGGACTGGATAAAGAAGATGTGGTCCATATATACACTGGAACACCACTCAGCCATGAGAAATGATGACACATTGCCATTTAGGACAACATGGCTGGACCCTGAGCATATTACACTGAGTGAAATAAGTAAGTCAGAAAAAGCTAAGAACTGGGTGATTTCACACACAGGTGTTACATGAAACGGAGCCTCATGGAGATAGAGAAAAGTGAAGTGGTTTCCAGGGGAAGAAGGTGGTGGGGAGTGGGTGGAGGGAGGAGACTAAAGAGGAACAAATACTCAGTAATGGAAAATGATCTGACTCTGGGTGATGGATACACAACATAATCAACAGTTCAAACACCATAGAAAATTTTTACCTGAAACCCATGTTCTCTTATTGATCAATGCGACCCCATTAAATTTGATTTTCTAAATAAAATATTAAAAAAGAGTCTTTGTGTTTCACCTTTTTCACTTTTATTGTGACGTGTCTTGGTGTCAGCTTCCTTGGGCTCATCCTGTTTGGGAGTCTCTGTTGTTCTTGGACGTCTGTGTCTGTTTCCTTCCCCAAGTTACGGAAGTTTTCAGTCATTATTTCCTAATACAGGTTTTCAATGCCTTGCTTTCTCTCTTCTTCTGGTTCCCCTATGATGCTGATGTTGTTACACTCGATGTCCCAGAGGTCCCTTAAACTCTCCTCGATCTTTGGAGATATGTATACATATATTTGGTTTTCTTGTGTTCCAAGAGGGTGTTTTCTGTACCATGTCTTTCAAATTGCTGATTCAATTATCTGCTTCATCTGATCTGCTGTTGACTCCATCTACCGTGTTCTTCGCTTTGACTGGATTCTCTAAGTGGTTACTGTGACCCTTCTGTCCTTCTCCTCTCTGGTTGAAGTCCTCACTGAGCTCCGTGAGCCCCTCACACCAGTGCTGTGGATTCTCCTCTAGTGGACGCTGGTCTCCATTCTGTTCAGTTCTGTTTCTGCACCTTTGTTTGCTTCATCATTTGGCTCCTGTTTCTTCGTTTCCACATCTTAGCTGCCTCTCTGCGTATGCTTTCATGTATTAGATGAATCTGCTCTGATTCCCAGTCTTCACATGGTTCTCCAGGGTGATTGTTCTGTAATTCAGCTGTGATTTTGATGTGGTCATGGGAGGAGGCCAGCACACTGTCCACTTGCTCTGCCATCTTGACCAGAATCCCGATGTGGCAATTTAAATAAGGTGATCAGACTGGGTCCCACTGAGGTGACAATTGAGCAGACTTGAGAAACTGAGCCATGCAGATATTTGATGGAATGACATTCCTGGATCGCCCTCTGCACGTACCCAGGACTTTGCACGGGGCAGGTGATAAAACCGCAGTGGGCACAGAGGTGGGCACACACGGGCAGACTTCTGCAGGATCACTGGGGCCCATGGTCTCTCCTTCCTGCCCTGGGTGTTAGAAGCCCTGGAGCTGGGGGTGGGGGCACTGCTGTGTGGAGGAAGACCAGGAGAGGAGGGAGGAAGTAAAGATGGGGAGTGGATGTGGGAAGCCCCCATTGTCTCTGCTGTCACTCTCCTGAGTCCAGGGTTTCCCAGGTTGTGGTAACTGAAGTGGTTGGTGTGGGAAGTCACACTGTGGGAGGCTGAGCATTGGTCTCACCACCTGCCAACAGCAGGCTGACCTGGCTGCGGGCAGGAAGCTGCTGACTGTGGACTCAGGACTGAGGGGGACGGAACCTGGGGGCAGAGACACATCAGTGACGGACAGATCTTGGTCTCTAAACAGCATTCCAAAATAAAAGGAACCAGGGCTCCTTAGAAAATGGCTGATTTTAGGGCTAAGACAGAAGAAAATACAAGATGAGCCTGGAACATCTTGCAATGCCAGGGAGGGGTGTACACCACATGTGCAGCATGTCAAGGGACGTCAGATCAACCTGAAAGAGCGGCTGTGAGCACAGCGGGGACAGTGTGAGCACACGTGACACGGGTGAGGGAGTGTAGCCCACATACAAAGCAGGGACGCATGAGTGCATGCTCCTGTGAGTGACTGAGACTTCAGTGAGGGAGCAGGGACAAGTCTTCCTTAGATTTCCAAGTTCCACATGAAGAGAATCCCCTTCCAGCAGGTGGAGCTTAATTCCTCCCCTTGAATGTGGGCTGGACTTGGTGACCTGCTTCCAAAATATAGAGCATAAGAAGTGAAAAGTGACTAACTGTAACTCACAACAACCAACCGTTGAACAACCGGGTTTGAGCTGTGCCGGTCCACTTACACACGGAGTTATTTTAATAAATACACACAGTGTTGTAAATGTATTTTCTCTTCATTATGACTTTATTACCAACATTTTCTTTACTCTAGCTATTTTATTGTATGATTATAGTATATAATGGTATATAACATATAAACTACATTACGGTTAAGGAGTCTGGTCTACCAGTAGTTAAGTTTTCAGCAAGTCAAAAGTTATACTCAGATTTTCTACCGAGCAGAGTGAATGGTGACCCTACCACCCATATTGCTCAAAGATCAACTGTAATTACATGGAGAAACTCTGTAGAAATAACTGTAATCATGTGGAAAAGTGATGTTAATATCAGCATCCCCTGACATGATGTGATGAGGAAGACACTTGTCCTTATGGAATTCCTCCCCAAACCCACATCCCAACCTAATCATGACAAAACATCAAACAAACCTACAGTGAGAGACATTCTGCTAATTATCTGCTTGGAATCCTTCAAATGTTTCAAGGTCATGAAAACGGGAAAATAATTCATCAGCAGAGGAGACTAAGGAGACACAACCACTCAATGCATTAGGTTTTCCAGATTTAATCCATGACAGAAAAAGAATGTTACTGGAAAAAGTGGTGACATTCAAATAAAGTCTGTAGCTCAGCTGATACTAGAGTTTAAGTTAAATTGCTGAGTTCCTTAGTCTCAGCATGACTCTGTTACATGTTAACATCAAGGGAAGCTGAGTGATGGGCACACAGCAGCTCTGTTTTCTACCTTTACAACTCCTGTGTAAATTAAACACTACTCAAAAATAATTTGCAAAAGTGAAATGAAATGTACAATCCAAAGAGAACTATATTTATAAAAGAAATTTAATCACTTTCTGACCAGGCAGTGGGGCAGTGGATGGAGCATCAAGCTGGGATTCGGAGGACCCAGGTTCAGAACCGTGATGTTGCTGGCTTGAGCGTGGGATCATAGACATGACCCCATGGTCGCTGGCTTGAAGTTCAAAGTCGCTGGCTTGAGCAAGGGGTCACTCTCTCTGCTGCAGCCCCCCCCTCATCACAGCACATATGAGAAATCAAACACTGAGCAGGTAATGTGCTGCAACAAAGAATTGATGCTTATTGTCTTTCCCTCTTCCTGTCTGTCTGTCCTTACCTGTCCCTCTCTCTGACCCTCTGTCTCTGTCAAAAAAAATAATAAAAAGAAGGAAAGAAAGAAAAAAAAAGAAAAATTGAATCACTAATGAGTAACATTCTAAAACAGAACGCACCCAGCCCCAGTGGGTTCACTGGTGAATTCCACCAAACAATCGGGGGAGAAATTATACCAATTGTCTGCAGTTTCCTTCAGAAGGTATCCCCCTCCCACTTCATTCTGTGAGGGCAGCATTGTCCTAATACCAACACCAGACACACATTACAGGAAAACCACAGACTGACATCTGTCATCAACACAGGCATAAACATCCTCAACAAAATATCAGCACATCAAGCCCACAGTGTATACGGAGAACTGTCCATCACAGCCACGTGGGATCTATCCCAGGTGTGCAAGGCTAGTTCAACGTTTGAACAAGAATTAATGCAGCCATTTTCAACCATTTCCATCTCATAGCACACATGAACTAATTACTAAAATTTCGGAGTACAACAAAAAGTATATTTTTTGCCAATTTGACCAAAAATACATATAATTTTGATTCAGTGACACTGGATGGATTTCTATTGTTGTGTTGACTGTTGTCATTTTTTAACTTGACAATTTAGGGGAAAAGAGATCAGTGCCCCTGAAAAAATAGTCAGTAATTGCATCTTTTAAATTTCTTGTGTCACACCTATTGAAAAAACTGCTCTCGAGATCAAAAGATATATACAGACAAATGAAAATGAAAATACGACATATCAGAATCTCTGGGATGCAGCAAAAGCAGTAATAAGAGGAAAGTTCATATCACTTCAGGCCTATATGAACAAACAAGAGAGAGCCGAAGTAAGCCACTTAACTTCACACCTTAAGGAGCTAGAAAAAGAAGAACAAAGACAACCCAAAACCAGCCGAAGAAAGGAGATAATAAAAATCAGAGCAGAAATAAATGAAATAGAGAACAGAAAAACTATAGAAAAAATCAATAAAACAAGGAGCTGGTTCTTTGAAAAGATCAACAAAATTGACAAACCCTTGGCAAGACTCACTAAGGAAAAAAGACGCAGGACTCAAATAAATAAAATCCAAAATGAAAGAGGAGAAATCACCACAGACATCATAGATATACAAAGAATTATTGTAGAATACTATGAAAAACTATATGCCACCAAATACAACAATCTAGAAGAAATGGATAAATTCCTAGAACAATACAACCTTCCTAAACTGAGTCATGAAGAAGCAGAAAACCTAAACAGACCAATCAGCAGGGAGGAAATAGAAAAAACTATTAAAAACCTCCCCAAAAATAAAAGTCCAGGCCCAGACGGTTATACTAGTGAATTCTATCAAACATTCAAAGAAGACTTGGTTCCTATTCTACTCAAAGTCTTCCAAAAAATTGAAGAAGAAGCAATACTTCCAAACACATTTTATGAGGCCAACATAACCCTCATACCAAAACCAGGCAAGGATGGCACAAAGAAAGAAAACTACAGACCAATATCTCTAATGAATACAGATGCTAAAATACTAAACAAAATACTGGCAAACCGAATACAACAACATATTAAAAAAATAATACATCATGATCAAGTGGGATTCATCCCAGAATCTCAAGGATGGTTCAACATACGCAAAACGGTTAACGTAATACACCATATCAACAAAACAAAGAACAAAAACCACATGATCTTATCAATAGACGCAGAAAAGGCTTTCGATAAAATACAACACAATTTTATGTTTAAGACTCTCAACAAAATGGGTATAGAAGGAAAATATCTCAACATGATAAAGGCCATATATGATAAACCATCAGCCAACATCATATTAAATGGCGTAAAACTGAGGACTTTCCACCTTAAATCAGGAACAAGACAAGGTTGTCCACTCTCTCCACTCTTATTTAACGTGGTGCTAGAAGTTCTGGCCAGAGCAATCAGACAAGACAAAGAAATAAAAGGCATCCACATCGGAAAAGAAGAAGTAAAGGTATCACTTTTTGCTGATGATATGATCCTATACATCGAAAACCCAAAGGACTCCACAAAAAGATTACTCGAAACAATAAACCAATACAGTAAGGTCGCAGGATACAAAATCAACATACAAAAGTCCATAGCCTTTCTATATGCCAACAATGAAATATTAGAAAACGAACTCAAAAAAATAATCCCCTTCACGATTGCAACAAAAAAAAATAAAATACCTAGGAATAAACATAACAAAGAATGTAAAGGACCTATATAATGAAAACTACAAGGCATTGCTAAGAGAAATAGAAAAAGACACAATGAGATGGAAAAATATTCCTTGTTCTTGGATAGGAAGAATAAATATAATTAAAATGGCCATATTACCCAAAGTAATATATAAATTTAATGCAATTCCCATCAAAATTCCTATGACATTTTTTAAAGAAATGGAACAAAAAATCATAAGATTTATATGGAACTATAAAAAACCCCGAATAGCTAAAGCAATCCTAAGGAAAAAGAATGAAGCTGGGGGCATTACAATACCTGACTTTAAACTATATTATAGAGCCACAATAATCAAAACTGTATGGTATTGGCAGAAAAACAGACACTCAGACCAATGGAACAGAATAGAAAGCCCAGAAATAAAACCACATATATATGGTCAAATAATCTTTGATAAGGGGGCCAACAACACAAAATGGAGAAAAGAAAGCCTCTTCAACAAATGGTGTTGGGAAAACTGGAAAGCCACATGCAAAAGAATGAAACTCGACTACAGCCTGTCCCCATGTACTAAAATTAATTCAAAATGGATCAAAGACCTAAATATAAGATCTGAAACAATAAAGTACATAGAAGAAGACATAGGTACTCAACTCATGGACCTGGGTTTTAAAGAACATTTTATGAACTTGACTCCAATGGCAAGAGAAGTGAAGGCAAAGATAAATGAATGGGACTACATCAGAATAAAAAGTTTTTGCTCAGCAAGAGAAACTGATATCAAAATAAAGAGACAGCCAACTAAATGGGAACTGATATTTTCAAACAATAGCTCAGATAAGGGCCTAATATCCAAAATTTACAAAGAACTCATAAAACTCAACAACAAACAAACAAACAATCCAATAAAAAAATGGGAAGAAGACATGAACAGACACTTCTCCCAGGAAGAAATACAAATGGCCAACAGATATATGAAAAGATGCTCAGCTTCATTAGTTATTAGAGAAATGCAAATCAAAACTACAATGAGATACCACCTCACCCCTGTTAGATTAGCTATTATCAACAAGACGGGCAATAGCAAATGTTGGAGAGGCTGTGGAGAAAAAGGAACCCTCATACACTGTTGGTGGGACTGTAAAGTAGTACAACCATTATGGAGGAAAGTATGGTGGTTCCTCAAAAAACTGCAAATAGAACTACCTTATGACCCAGCAATCCCTCTACTGGGTATATACCCCAAAACCTCAGAATCATTGATACGTAAAGACACATGTAGCCCCATGTTCATTGCAGCACTGTTCACAGTGGCCAAGACATGGAAACAACCAAAAAGCCCTTCAATAGAAGACTGGATAAAGAAGATGTGGCACATATACACTATGGAATACTACTCAGCCATAAGAAATGATGACATCAGATCATTTACAGCAAAATGGTGGGATCTTGATAACATTATACGGAGTGAAATAAGTAAATCAGAAAAAAACAAGAACTACATGATTCCATACATTGGTGGAACATAAAAACGAGACTAAGAGACATGGACAAGAGAGTGGTGGTTACCAGGGGTGGGGGGAGGGAGGACGCAGGAGGGAGGGAGGGAGAGTTAGGGGGAGGGGGAGGGGCACAGAGAAAACTAGACAGAGGATGACGGAGGACAATCTGACTCTGGGTGAGGGGTATGCAACATAATTTAATGACAAAATAACCTAGACATATTTTATTTGAATATATGTACCCTGAATTATTAATGTCATCCCATTAACATCAATAAAAATTTATTTAAAAAAAAAAAAAAAAAAAAAAAAAAAAAAAAAAAAAAAAAAAAAAAGAAAAAACTGCTCTCTACCTTATGCCAAACGAACAGTTAGACCAAAATGTCCCCTCTCTTCACCTTCACAATAATTTGCCTCAGAACACAACACCCGCCGTCAGTGTGGATGGTAGGAGCAGGGCCGCCTGTGAGAAGGGGAGCTGTGTGTGTGGCTGTGAGCCTTTCTAACCAGAGGCACACCTGTCCCACCCTGTGTCCCTAAGACAGGGGGCTGGGCGGCCAGATGGATGCAGACCTAGAGGACAAGTCTGTCTCTTCTATGTGTTGATGCATTTTTAAACACTAAGCTTTTTAGTTTTGGTCCAGGACTCTTTATTATTGTATGAAAAGAACAGGATTTACACTTATTATATTACATTTCTAATTTCTAATATTCTGACCTGGATATGATTTCTAAATGGTAATGAAAACAGCATGCTCCTAATAAGTTACACGCTGAATCAGTGCTGTGTGAATACGGGTTGGACAGCCCAGAATCATGGTCTGCTCGTTCTCGAATAACCGAGAACAACCGTCCCCGAGCTCCCTGGGTGAAGGCAGAAAACATGCCCACGGGGCAGCCCAGCGACACACAGCAGGTTCCGGGAGGCCCTGTCCAAGGGGCCCCCTCCCCAGTAGCTGGGAGACCCCCGTTTCCTTCTTGTCTATGAATAAACCACAGTGAGCTTCTTCATTGAGTCCCAGCGTTTACCAAAATCCTCAGAAACAAAAGGCAACACAGAGACGACTGGGTGCACAGTCTTAGGAGAAGCAGATGAGGACACTGAGTTTTGTTGTCCTTGGAGTTAAAGGGAAGGGAGCTGGGGTGGAGGACCCATGAGAGAACTGCGGGCAGGAACAGAGAGAAGGACAACAGAAATAGTTCCTGGCGAATCCTGGCACCAGGATCCTCCGGGGAAGCTGGGTCTGTCTCAGAACCACCGTCTGGGATGGAAGAAACGCAGAGAAACCCTTGTTCCAACACACACACGGTTTTCGGGTCAGATCAGGAGCCTGTGGAGGAACAAGAAACACTTAGTCTAATTGCGAACTCTTGTTCCTCCAAGTATACGGGGAAAAAAAATCGTGATGAGAGACAGCGTCCACCTGATGAGAACGGGGTCCCCAGGCCTCCCTCACAGGGCACAGCGTCTGCCTGTCCCCTCCCCCACCCCCGGGGGCAGAGGGTGAGAGCCAGCTCAGGCCTGAGGCTCTTCCCAGCAGGTGCCCGGGAGTCACAGCACAAGGAAACAGCTTCGTCCCTCTGCCACCCACCCACTCAGGAAGAACAAGGCTGGAGTAGTCCCTGTTTCTCAAAATCCTCACGGAACGGAAAGGAAAGGAGGAAAGAGGATGTATTCAGCCACTAAAAGCACCTCAGACAGTGACATAAACTTCTCCATCCTGGAGTCCTGTCACTGGGACCTCGGTCGGGAGCAGTGTGAAGACTAGTCCAGCACTGAGTGACCCTGCACGAGCACGAGTCCCTGGAGACCCCGTGTGACTGGCTGGGATAAGGGTCCCCCTGGGGACTCCCCCTCCCACAGGCCATCTTGTCTCCCCCTGTCTGATTTCAGGGGCCTCCGGCTGTCTGGGGCATTGCTGTCCCGTGTCTGTTCCTTATGTGAGACAGGGGAGTGGTCAGGAGATGGACACACCTCGCCCCCCTCCCAGGCATCCTGACGGTCCTTGCTCCGCAGACGCAGGAAGGTCTCGCTGCAGGAAGCAGAGCCCCAGCTCAGAGCCTGAGATGCGGCCGGCACCTTGCTCCACGCAGAACAGACCCAGGGTCAGGCTCCCGTCCGCCTGCTGCAGAAGCTCAGGGACAGTGACTCTGCACCTGATGTAAAACTCCAGCACGGGGACAGTGAGGGACACAGGCCTCGGACAGGAGTGCGTTTAGAAAGGGCCCCGCGTTCTGGACCAAGGCTGTGACCTCACACAGCGCGTCCTGGCTTGGGCCCGTCCTGGCAGATGGACATTTAATCCAGGGTCTCGTCCCGGTCGGGACGCCCCTCTTTATGCTGGACGCCTGGCAGTGGGGGCAGGAGGGTGACAATAGACGCCCGTGTGCACGGGTGTGTGTTCCGGTTTCACATCTGAAAATCCTGGGGTTGCCTTGCTCCCCGACCCAGAGTAGGAACCCCTCCACACACACAAACACACTCCTACTTCTTCCCCCCCCCCCCCCCCGTGGATCTCCCACGGCACAGGACAACACCGCATCCCTGAGACCTTACAGGGCTGGAGCTAACTCCTTCTCTCAGCAGAAAGCACTTCCTCGCGGGTCTAGACGCAGGGCAGGGAAACAGGTCAGGGGTGAAACCCCTCCACACACTCTTGCCTCTTGCCAGGAGCCTGTCTTGGTCTCTGTCGCCCCCTGGCGCCCACTCCCGCCCCATCTTCTAGGGTCATCAATGCACAGATTACCGCCTGCTGGTCCTGGGGGCACAGAGAATGTTGTCCTTCAGAAATTAAGATCACTCAGTCTCCTCTGCAGAGCTCTCAGGCCTGAGCCACGTGGACGGAGGCTCCACAACAGTGGGCGGAGCAGTGAGACCCCAGGATGGATCTCACTGGAAGCGTCCCCACCACTGGGACATGCTGAAGAAGGGACTGAGGTGAGAGCGCCCGCCTTTCTTCAGTGTGGGGGCAGCTGGGTGGTCATTCAGCCTCCAGCAAAGGGCAGGTGCCCAGTGTTCCTAGAGCCACCTCTGGTCCCCCGCTGAACCCACCTGCACAAACCAAATGACACGTTCAGTGTGAGCAGGACACACTCACATTAAGCCCAATCACTGCCATCCACAGGGACTCTTGTTAATAAGACAATCGAGTTGGTCAGTAGCTGGAGCAGAGGACACACCTCGGGGAGCCCTGAGCAGCCCCCCAAACTCCGTGGGCCTCGTGGCCCTCATACCCCTGGAGGAGGCCACCGCTGCCCAGCCCGGCCCTGTCCCCATCGCCTCACCCCAACCACTGGACACCCCCACCCACAGCCCTGCAGGTACCAGGCCAGGCACCACAGGGAGCAGTGGGGAGCGGTGATGTCACATGAGTGGCACCTGCCTGAGGGGAGGGGACAGGAAGGTCATCACAAGGAAGGTTCTGGGGAAAGTGAAATGGTTCAGTGTAAAGAACGGAGATGGTCTCATCAGCAGGAATGCCACCAAGGAAGATGCATCTGCACAGCAGACTGCCCTGAAGGACAGTGACCCCGGGGAGCTCCACCACAGGGTAGGAGACGGACAGACTGGGGGGCTCTATGCTGGTGAAGGTAAAGGGTGCGGAGACCTCACCTGTCACAACCCTCCACACACACACAGCGTCCAGCGCAAGGCAGGAAATGTGCAGCAGACCGGACCCAGTACAGACACTGTCCACGTGGCCCGAGTCCTCCGCTCCGTCACCTGCAGAATGATCAGAATGGTGGGCAGGGGAAAAGCATGAGACACCAGAGAATGGGCTGAAGGCCAGGCCCAACAGCACCGACCCTCCCGCAGGTGAGGGTTCCCACCTACCCCATGCGGCACCCGGTGGGCGTGGACCCCAGTACTCAGACCTGGTGCAGGGAGAGGGGATGCGGGGCGCTGACAACCACGGGGCAGGAGAGCAGGGGGACCAGTGAGCAGAGTGGGTATCGGGGCTATGGCCACGTTTCCGCAGGGCCCCCCCCCCCTCGCCACAGAGGCTGCAAAGGCCGGCGACACCAAAGACAAAGAAAATCAAGGAGAGGAGACCCAAGGTCAGCAGCCACCTCCACGTCGGTGCCGGGGCGACTTCAATGACCGACACAGATGCCCAGAAAACCCTAAACCACAAGGCAGCAGGGAGACAGAAGCAGCCCGTCCACCAGCTGAGAGCTCCCTGCTCTGGGGCCGAGCAGGGCGGGCTGAGGTGAGTGCGGGCTGACCTTCTCTGCCTCATCGGGTCAGGTCAGCAGCAAGAAGACATGGACACGGAGTCCCAGCAACAAGAAAGGAGCAGAGGATTGGAGCTGAAGACCTGAGGGCTGGCTTTTTTGTCCACCCGCCAGATAACTAGAACCACCTGCATCGTCTATCGCAGCAGGGTGCTTTTGTCATTGTTTGTTTTTACCTAAAGCCCTCTCTTTTTGTTCATGATGACGTGCTTTAAAAAAAAAAGAAAAGAAAAGAAAGAGCCTGGTTTTGGTCAGTACAACCTTTAAAAGTTCATAAATTGTTTTCATATTTGGTCAAGCTGAGATTTTAAGAACCTTCATTTTACTTTTAATAAAAATATACAACTTGATTTTTTCTAGAAAGTCAACAAACTGCAAGGCACCTGTTCCTAGCGGTCCTTAAATAGATACTGATAATTTTTTTAAAAGACGTCTCCTAATTTTCCCGAAAATTACCTCCCGGACTTGCACCTGAGGGGTTTGGATTCCAGGCAGGAGGTGGTTTGGGGTGTAGACCTTGCTGACCCAGAGGGGGCCCTGAAGATGGGGGTCCCACAGGCGGAAGACCAAGGGCAGCTCTGAGGAGCAGATGAGTCCTGATGGGAGAGGACAGACGGGCAGAGCTAAAGCCACCTCAGGTTACCACACAGAAGTGTTTGGAATGAATTTCCAAGCCTTTAGAAAATTAATACAAAATAGGCATAACATAAAAATTTACCACTTTTTTTTTTACCATTTACTAAGTTCACTTACCCAGTAATCAGTCACCCCCATCCCCACTGCCCCGTCCATTGGAGTCACTGATCTGCTTTCTGTCTCCCTTTGCCTCTTCTGGATATTTGATGTAAATGGAGTCAGACCACATGGAGCTTTTGTGTCTGGCTTCTTTCACTATCACAAGTGTCTTCAAGGTTCATTGCACCACTGTAGTATCAATGAGTACTTCATTATTTAAATGTTCACATCATATTCCATTTTATGGTTACACCACCATTTCTTTATCCATTCATCAGCTGATGGACATCTGTGCATCATATTGTCTTTTAAATCATGTAGGGAAAATAGCTACCAATAAAAAAGCGACAGTACTGGCTTCTATGTTTAGCTGTGCAGTTCCATGTACTGTTCTTAGTTCTTCATCTAATTTGAAATCACTTCTTAGTGTCCTTTTGTTTCAGCGTAAAGGGATCCTTCCAGCATTACAGGTAGGTGAGATGAACTCCTCAGCTTTTGTTCACCTGGGAATGTCTTCATTACTCCTTTATTTCTTTTTTACATTTACTTTTTAATTTTTCTGTTAGAGTAAACACACAGTATTATAATAGTGTGAGGTTGTAGTGTGTTCACTCTCATGGTCACGGAGGATTTTATTATGTGAACAGACCACACACCATGTCTTTTGCAACTTATGAGCATTTGTTATAACCAGGTTTACAAATTGTGCAGCTCTGAATAAGTTCTTCACACTATCTGTCACACATTTGTGTGTATGTCTACTGGGTATACAACTAGGAGTGGACATGCTGGGCCCCAAAGCGAGCCTATGTCTGGCTGTAGTAACTTCTACCAAAGTATTTCTCAAAGTATTTGAATCAACTGACTCTCAAACTTGCAGTACATGAGAGATTGAATTAGTCCTAATCCTTGCCAACAATTTACTTGGTCTAAGGTTTTCATTGTAGCCATTCTGGGAGGGGTGCAGCAATAGCACATATGACTTAATTTGAATTTCCCCTCTGACCAAAAATTGTGATCAATTTTTATAATTTTTTTGGCCATGTGAATATCCTCAATTAAATGCTGGACTGGACTAATTGTTAGTGACCAAATGGGTTTCTAGTAATGTGCCAGCCTTTAGAACAATAGTTTTATCTCTTTGTGGGAATAAAATGTATGATGCTTTGGGAATCTGGCTTACCCCTTCCTCATCTGGTGGACTTCCTGGGGCAGTCATAGTTTTTCACTTTGAGTGTTGGCCTCAATCAAACCTAAGCAGTGGGTGTGCCGGCGTCTATTAACTGCTATGCTACTTTTTCTATCAATGAGTCTTTGGTCAAACACCTGTGAAATGATGAAAAATATTTGGTCTTCACCCTGCTTCCTGGCAAAGAGGTCATAAAACACTCATAAACTCCTGGGATGCTCACGAGATGGCCCATGGCTGAGGGTCCTGGGTAGCTTCAGGATGGGGCTGTTCACCAGAAAGACAAGCTTGCTCAGATGGTTGGAACTTTCAGCCTCACTGCCCAAACCACTGGGAGTTCAATCCCCAATGGCCAATGATTTAATCAATCCTGTCCATATAGGAAAAGTTCCAAGAAAACACAAAACAAACCTTTATCATGGTGTTCAGAGAGCTTCTGAAGTGTGACCACATCCATGTGATGGAGGGAAGGGGTGTGGGAAATGGCCAGAGATTAGGATGCTGCCCTGAGACAGGTCCTTGGTGTGGACTTTGGAACATCAAGTCCTGTGGGGGCAGAATGCTATCCCTGCAAGCACTGATAGGGTTGTTTATAGGGAGCAGCTGATTTTTATAGCCTTTTCCTGCATACCTGAAAAGTCTTAGTTAATCATCCTTCTTTGCACCCAAATCCATGCTGTGCTAATTTAACCTAGGCTGTTAATTAGCTTGATGAGTAAAGAGAACAATAAATACAATGAAGCCGCAGAGATCTGGGCTCTCAGTCCTAGAAGCTTGGAGTTCCCTGTACCCATATTTTCTCTATGTTGTGTCCTGTGTGTATATTTCCTTAAGTCCTGCAGCGCCTTTTTTTCATGCACATCCATTGCTGAGTGGGTCTCAGCAACTGGTGCCCAAACAGGGACCCAATTTGAACAGTAACACGGTTGGAAGAAAGATTACCGGGGTGATAAATAAAGTAAGGAAGTAACTGCTGGACCCCAAGGGGATATAGAGGCCTCGGTTTAGTCAGTCACAGGAAAGTGGTAAGGACGTCCTCTAGAAAATACAGGGTAACCAGGGGGAAAGGGACAGTGTTATGAAATGCCATCCCTATGTCTGTCTCTGAAAACAGTTGATGGCTGGCGGGGCTAAAGCAGCGAAGGAAACTTTCAGAATGATCACAAGTGACTGAGAAGCACTGCACTCGGTTCCTGCTTTAGGAAGTCTAGATTTACACGACGGGGAAAGGGAGGAAAGAGCCGAAAATTATATACTCAAGGTGATTCGTTGCCAGTTACTATCCAGCAAACTTGGACCTCAGTTCAATCTGTTTTAGAACCTTTGCAATATGATGAGGAGGAGGAGGAGGAGGAGGAGGGAGATGATGAGGGAGATGAAAATATGAGATTAAATACACTGAACCTGAAGGTGCTCTGATGGTTGACAAACCTTCTCACCATCTGCCCCTTTCATTGATTTTGCAGAAATTTGCTGTCCCCTCCTCCACCTGTTCTTGTACCTAGGGAGTCACCGCCAAGTTACCGGCTCTTCAGAAAGGAATATTCCAGGCCCGTAGAGAGGGAGATTGGGATGCATCACAGATGGCTTTTCCAGTGACAGTTACAAAGAGAGTGGCATCGGTAAACATCAAGGCATTACAGTGTCCTTACAGCCTGAAACAAGAAGCCATAGACAAGGAACAGAGAACCCGTCGCATTTTCTCTAGTGGCTGCTGTTCACAAAAGCCTCCTCTCTAAACCCCAAGCAGTGCCTTTAAAATGGACAGCAGATAAGCCTGTTTGGACTGAACTGTGGCCATTAGCTAAGGAGAGATTGGAGGCTCTTCAAGAATTAGTATTAGAGCCATTAGAAAGAGGACATATAGAGAAATCATTTAGCCCATGGAATTCTCCAGTGTTTGTGATGAAGAAAAAAATTGGGAAGGTGGAGAGTTTTGATAGATTTATGTGCAGGAAATGCAGTAATTCAACGTATGGGGGCTTTACAACCAGGGTTACCAAATCCATCTTTCATATCTAATGAGTGGCCATTAACAGTGATTGACTTAAAACATTGTTTCTTCACATACCTTAGGCACAGGAAGATTGAGAAAAATTTGCCTTTTCTGTACCTGCCCTTAATGCTAAAGAGCCAGTGAAAAGATTTCAGTGGAAGGTGTTGCCAGAAGGCAGCGTACCAGCCCTACTATCTGTGAAAACTTTGTAGCTAAAGCCCTGGAACCTGATTGGTCACATTTCCCTCAGAACTGCAACACCCATTATATGAACAATATTCTTGTAGCAGCAAGAAACCAAGAAGAATTAACTAAAGCCTTTGCTGCTTCAGAGAAAGAGGTCCAAATTGTTGGCTTAAAAATAGCACCTGAGAAGATTCAACAGACTGTCTCCGTCTCTGCTACAGGTGTTATTGTTCAGCATGATGAATTAGTTGAATGGCTATTCTTACCTAATTCTACCATCAAATCTCTCTCCCCATCTTGATCTCATGTCCTCACTTATTCTCAAAGGGAGAGAACAGATTCGACAACTTGTGGGATGTGATCCATCTACGATCATCCTTCCCTTAACAAGAGCTGACGTTTCTTCTTGTTTTCAGAATCATTTACACTGGCAGATAGCTTTTGCTGATTTCCCAGGGATTATTGATAATTATCCAAAAACTCTCTTTTCCAGTTCCTGAGACACGCTCAGTGGATCCTACCTCATATTACCCGGCTGGAAGTTTTATCTAATGTCCCACCATCTTTACCGATGGCTCTGGTAATGGACATGCTGTCTGTACCCGGGTGATACAGTAACAGATTTCCACCCCGGGTTTTTCTGCTCAACAAGCTGAATTATATGCTGTTATTTCTGCTTTGCAGGATTTTCCCAATCCAGTTAACATTGTTAGTGATTTGCTTATGTAGTACAAGTCACAAGGATGATTGAAACACCTTTGTTAAAAATTTCTTTACCACAACCTCTTACTAATCTTTATTTTCAATTACACCAAACTGTCCGACAACGCTGCTTCCTTTTCTATATCACTCATATTTGTTCACTTACTAATCTTCCAGGACCCTTAGCTGCAGGCAGTGCTACAGCTGACCATGCCTGCACTTTGGACTCCATCCACTGAGAAAATGCACTGGGAAGATTGTCGCGGGCCTGATAGTGTTTTGCTACTTACTGGTTCCTATGGAACTGTGATTGACTGGGCCCCTAGGGGGTATGCAGTTGGAGACTGTAGCAAGGAGAATGAGACTTGCAATTCCCGGGAGACTTAATGATGGAGTGTGTCTAATTAACACTGAGCGTGGCATTGCTGATGGTCTGCAAGCCCTTAATTCTATTTCTGGATAAAACAATGGTACTGGATTATTGGGAGGTCTCATTAGGATATGTATTATTTTAATATGTTTTCTTTAGGCCTCAGATGCTCACAACAATACCTCAGACAATCAACACAGAGAGAGGCTGCAAAACTGCTAACACAGAGACACAAAAACAAAAAGGGGACATGTAAGAAAATGGCCAGAGATTAGGATGCTGCCCTGAGACCATCTTTGGTGTGGACTTTGGAACGCCAAGTCCTGTGGGGGCAGAACGCTGCTCTGACCAGCACTACTGTGACTGTTTATAGGAAGCAGCAGATCCCTGTAGCCACTTCCTGCACACCTGAAAGGATTAATTCTGCACCTGGATCCATTCTAGGCTCATCTGACCCAGGCTCTGCTAATTTACTTGATGAGCAAAGACACAAATAAATTTGATGAGGTTGCAGAGATCTGGGCTCTGGGTCCTAGGGGCTTGGAATTGCCTGTACCTAACTTTTCTGTATGTTGTGTCTTGTGTGTTTTTTATTTTCTTTTTTTTTTTCTGAAATGTGAAGCAGGGAGGTAGAGAGATGCCCTCATGTGCCCGACCAGGATCCACCCAGCACGCCCATCAGGGGGCACTACTCGGCCCATCTTGGGTGTTGCTCTGTTGCAACTGGAACCAGTCTAGCACCTGAGACAGAGGCCCTGGAGCCATCCTCAGCGCCTGGGGCCAACTTTGCTCCAGTGGAGCCTTGGTTTCAGGAGGGGAAGAGAGAGATAGATAGAAAGGAGAGGGGGAAGGGTAAAGAAGCAAATGGAAGCTTTTCCTGTGTGCCCTGGCCGAGAATCAAACCCAAGACTTCCACACGCCAGGCCGACGCTCTACTGCTGAGCTAGCCGGCCAGGGCTTGTGTGTTTTTTCTTAAGAGCTGCAGTGCCTTCCTTTCCTGTATACTGACTACTGAGCTGCTCTCAGCACTGAGCACTGACTGGGCACAGGCCCCGACCACGCTTGGTCCTCACAGCCTCTCCTGTCCCTGCAACAGACTCAGCACAGCAAACACACAGGTTCTGGAAAGTTCTCAGTGCTTCCATTTATTTCCTCTCAAACTTTAGGGTCTTCTTCTCGAATTAACCCAACAACCCCCACAGCAAGAAGTGAAAAAACTAATTCCCACCCAGAGTCTTATTTCAATAAGGGAGTAAGGAGCTGCAGCTCAGTGCTCCACAAAGTACAGACAGGGATGGGGAGGGCCCAGCCCCCCTCTGCTGGACAGGGAAGTGTGGGGAGGGGACCTGGGGGCAGGGGTGGGCCAGCCTCCCACCTCCTCACATTATGCTGATAGGAATGCAGACACATTCAGATGCCCTTTGCAGAAAGAGAAGTGAGAGGTTCCTGAAGTCACAAATTGGGTTGGTGGGTGTGTGTTTGATGCATCTTTCGTCACTCAGTCCCCAACAAGGCAGCTGTCTCACGCTGAAGAAGAACATAATCACAAACAAACTCGGGTCAGTCATTGTAACTGGTGACATTCTCAATACCTCCCCTCATGCTCAAAATGTCCCAGAGAAGCCCTATTACCCAGACCTGTCACCTCTGCCCCAACCCCTCCCCACATCAGGATCTCACTTTTACAAACCCTGAGAGACACATCAGAGCCCTGGGAACTGTCACTGCCTGGTATAGAACAACAGGACATGGTCAGAGCCCCCAGGACAGGAGAATAAAGGAGGAACTATGAGGGGTGAGGTCCATGGCTTCCATTTCCATTGACAGAGGGTCACAGGGTCACCCTCTCTGTACTGACTGGCAGCCTGAGCGTAGCTCCCTCCTCTCCCACCTGCAGGAAGAAAACAGCCTGTGACAGACCAGGGAGGAGGCAGAGCTATGAGGTCCTAAAGGAACCCCTAGTCCTGGGCCCCAGAGAAGTTTCCAGAACTGTGACTGCAGACCCAGGGCAGGATCAGGAAACCTGAGGAAAATACATGTGTGGGGACTGGACCAATCTCCCTCCAGGAGGTCTGTCCTCAGCAGGATCTTCTCCTCTGACCTGTGACTGTTGGGGACCAGGTCCCCATCACCAGACTCATCAAGGTGATAAATCTGTCCCTCATGTTCACACGTGCCTCACTAAACAGTCAATGTTAGCAAACAGCCCCGGACTGGGGAAGCACAGGCGTGGGGACAGTACTTCCCATTAATGAAGTGGACACACTTCTTCCTGGGCTTGAAACCCCCTGTGGGACAAGAAACTCAGACCCCACCCTTCCCTACCTGAGCGCCTCCTCCTCCACATCACAGCTCCCCCCACCACAGCTCCAAGGAGGACCAGGACAGCAACGGTGACCACAGTGGGGATGGTGGCCTGAGGAGGCTCTGGGAAGGGAAGGGAAGGAAAGAGAAGGTGAGGGCCCCAACCCCCCGGCCACAGCCCTGACCCTGCTGAAGTCCTCCAGAGGCCCCTGCTCCTCGAGGAAAGAGGGCTCTTGCCCACGTCCCCTCCTCACCACCATCTCCGGTCAGGGGCATCGAGGCAGCCCCTAGTGCTGCACATGGCACGTGTACTGCTCCTGTCCTCTCCAGGGGGCACCACCCACGGGCCGCCCACTTCTGGAATGCTCCCCATCCCCCAGAGGCCTGGTATCCTCCACAAGCTCCATGTCCTGGGTCAGGTCCTGCCCCCTCACGCTGCCAGTCTAGGGTGATCTCACGCAGGTAGAAAGCCCAGGGTCCCAGCACCTCTAGGGTGACCTCCATTGGTCAGAGATGGGGGGTGGTGGGTCAATTGTGCTTTTGGGGGGTCTGAGGAGAGGGTGAGAAATGCAGGAACTTTTTATCCCTCATGGGCCACTCCAGCAGCACTCCTGTGACCATCCTGAGAGTGGACAGGACAGTTGGGGTGGGGGAGGGAGCACAAAACCCAGACACCAGCCTGGACAGAGGCCCCTGGGATGATCTCTTCTGTCTTTGGAAAGTTCTAGAGTTGGAGGGACACACTCCAGGGTAGAAGACAGGACCTGAGGGGAGAAAATACGTTTCTGGTTCCAACCTGCCTGGAGACTAAATTACTCAGAAAAGCCGGTCGGCCCTCAGACATACTGCGTGGGGGACAGAGAACAAGGTCTGAGGGAGAAAGTTTCCATGTGTCCCAGGGCCACAGCCAGGTTCAAGGGGAGCCCCTGATGGGTTATTTCAGGGTTGGTCTCCCCTCCATCCCGGAGAGACTGCACGTAATTGTCCCCGAGAGAAGGGGGAGTCGATCTCTGGTCCCAGATCTGAAAACCCAGGGAACTCCAAGTCCGACCCAAAGGAGGGTGTTCTGACCCCGGTCCATTTCCTGTCTCCGTGTAGGAGCCGCAGCCCGAGGGGAGAGGAGGGAGCCCCGCGGCCCTGGTACCTGCGCGCTGCAGCGTCTCCTTCCCCTTTTCCAGGAAAAGGCGGAGCCACTCCACGCACTCCCCCTGCAGGTAGATCCTCACGCGCTCCGCCTGACCGATCTCCTCCAACTCCCGCCGGGTGATCTGAGCTACTGCGTCGGCCGCGGTCCAGGAGCGCAGGTCCTCGTTCAGGGCGAGGTAGTCGGTACCGTCGTAGGCGACGTGACTGTATCCGCGGAGGAGGCGCCCGTCCGGGGTCATTTCACAGCCAAGCTTGGCCTGGAGGGTGTGAGACCCTGACCCCGCCCACTCGGCCCCCCACTCGGCCCCGCCCCCGCGCTGACCGCGGGGATTTAAAGCTAAACCGTAAATGAAACCGGGTCAAAGTCTCGCGGGCTCCTCCCGGGTGAGGTGGGAGGTCTTCCGGTCTCGGGTGGAGCTCAGACCCGGACACTCGGGCGACCAGTGCCCGTCCGTGGGGAGGGGGTCGTGACCGGGACGCACGCGCGAGGCTCACCGTCCTCGCTCTGGTTGTAGTAGCCGCGCAGGGCGATCAGGCTCCCTCGGTAATGCTGTGCGTGGTCCTTGAAGATTTGCGTCTTGCGGTCCCAATACTGCGGGTGCTCCTGCTCCAGCCACGGCTGCTCCATCCACGGTGCCCGCGGCTCCGCCCTCGGGCTTGCGGCGTCGCTGTTGAACCGCAAGAACTGCGTGTCGTCCACGTAACCGACTTCGATGTACCAGGTCTCCCCGCGGCCGGGCCGGGACACGGCGGTGCGGAAATATCTCAGGGCGTGGGGACCTGGGGACGGGGAGGGGATGAGAACTGTGATCACCGCCTTGTGCGGGTCCCGAGCCCCGGAGACGGAAAAGGGGCCAGAACAGAGCAGGGGTCAGGACACGGGCGGAGGACACACGCCCTCCCCGGGTCCTGAGCACTTCTCGAGTTCCCTCGCTCCTCCAAGAAGAGGCCGCTCCCACCCGGCCTGCACTCACCCGCCCAGGTCCGAGTCAGGACCAGGGCCCCCGGGAGCAGCAGCAGGAGAAATGGGGGTCCCATGACCAGAATACTCAGAGTCTGGGGACAATCTGAGTCCACCTGGTCAGCGGAGACATTATAACCGGGGACCTCAGGTACGGTGATTGGCTTCTCTAAAAACTGGACACCCAATGGGAGTGATATCTGGGGACTCATCATGAGTATCCGGAAAGAGGGATCCGAACGGGTTGTGAGAGGGAGAAGTGACCTCTGGCAGATGTCGACTCCCAGACACTCACTGTCTCCTCCAGACTCTGCCTTCGGGCAAAGAAACCAAGAGCCAGGCCTGGGGACCCGAAACTGTGCCCTGACCCCACCTCCTGTGCAGAAAGCTTTCTGTCACCTGTCTTTCTGAGTCCTGGCCCAGGGGCTGTGTGAAGACACCAAGGAGAGACCCCCAGGCTGGGCTCGTCCTTTACTCTTCTTCTCTTTCCAGAGTCCATACCCTTAAAATGGACTCCCTGCCTCCCACCACTTATCTCTCCCCCTGGACTCTTCTAGAAGAAAACTCACCCAGGGTACTTGATGCCAGAGAGTAACCTTGCCCAGGGAATGGAGGTGGAGGGACAGGGGTTTCTCTTAACCCTGGAGGAGCTGTGTCTGAAAACACGGGATGGAGATCCTCAGAGACCAGTCTCCCTGTTGTCTGTGAACCCCAGTGGGGAGCACAGTCTCGGGAACCCTGAACATCAGGAAGCTGATCTGTAAAGAAGTGATTTTGGCTCCTTGGTCCAGAAATGTGTCTAACCAGCACTGCGGTCAGACTCACAAAGCTCCTGAATTCTACTTTCCACACAGTGTGTCTGTGACTCGGGATTGTTACATTGTGAAATGATCTTCATTCCGTAGCCCTGAGTTTGTCTGTGACTCCCCCCCACCCACCTCAATACAGAGAAGCCCAGGGAAGCCGTGTGTCACTGTGCATTTCAACAGGAGCATGTACATCCTCGAAGTTACAAGTGCTCAAAGTGGTCATCCAAATGATGGAGAGAGAGAAGGGAGGTTGGCTGGAGGCGTCCCAGACCCAGGACAGAGCAAGGAAAGTTCACAGAGGGTGTCAGGGAGCCTGGATCATAAGTTAACTCTCAGAGGAGCAATGGTCCTGCCTCAGTATCCCTGCTGTTCTCAATCTTTGATGGGAAGGGGCCTGTGAGAAGTGAGGTCCCAGAGCAAATGGGGCAGCAGATTAGAGAACACAGCAGCGGGGCCATCGGTCAGTTATGCTCCCTCAGGCTGAGGTCTGGGTGTGCATTCTCATGCTGCAACGTGACCTAGTGGAGGAAAGAATGAGGAGAAAATAGTGAATAACTCCTGGACCAGCACCTTAACATAGACGAGAAAGGGTGAAGCCTCGAGCACCAGCACAGGGACAGCTCTGGCTGGGAGTGTGGACAGCTCACCTGTGGTGAAGTCTCCAAGTAGACAGTGTTGGAAATCCGTAACAATAGTCTTTCTCTTTTTTTTTTTTGACAAAGAGAGAAAGAGAGGGAGAGGAAGAGAGAGAGAGAGAGACAGAGACAGAGACAGAGACAGAGAGACAGGAAGGGAGAGAGATGAGAAGCATAAAGTTTTTGTTGCGGCACATTAGTTGTTCATTGATTGCTTTCTCATATGTGCTTTGACCGGGGCTACAGCAGACCGAGTAACCCCTTGCTCAATCCAGCAACCTTGAGTCCAAGCTGGTGAGTTTTGCTTAAGACAGATGAATCTGTGCTCAAGCTGATTACTTTAGGGTCTCGAACCAGGGTTCTCCACGTCCCAGTTCGATGAACTGTCAACTGCACCATCGCTGATCAGGCACAATCATCTTCTAATGCAGGGGTCTCAAACCCGCGGCCCGCCGAACAATTTTGTGCGGCCCGCAGACTAATCCACGAAGTTCAAAATATTTTGGATAAAATTAAGTAAGCCTAGGGGCCTACTTGTATTTTTTCATTTCTCTAGCATCCTAGCTAGATATTAGCTTAATTAACAGCAGTTGTGATGCGAACTACAGTTTCTGGTCATTTTGTGACACTGAGTAAACTGCGTGTACGATTGTCCTTGTACTGATTTTTTTTTTGTTTTCAACTGCAGTGAGAAAAGTGTTGCGTAACAGTTGCCTTTTGTAGACCTAGTGCGGCCCGCCAAACGGCTGTGATCTTGCTCTGCGCGCCCACATGCTGAGTTGAGTTTGAGACCCCTGTTCTAATGTGTCCAGTTTCCTCAGTGAAGCAGGAAACAAGGTCACTGGCAGTAATGAGATGGGGAAGGAGAGTGGATGTTTGAGCAGGGGATGGGGGACTGAGGGAGCCGTGCAGGGACAGGATATTGTGGGCTGCAGTGTGGACCCCCTTGTGATCTGGGTCTGATGTTAACGTGACAGCATCGATGTGTCTGTGTTGTCTCCAGCCTCCTGTAGCTGCACGGGGCAGGTGCAGGGAGGGCAGAGGTAGAATTTCCCGGCTGTGTAGTTTTTCCAAGCTAGGGTGTCAAGGGAAGGGAGATCAAAGGGAGGGATTGAAATGCTGTCTCATGGAATTGAAGATGAGTGAGGAGGGAGGAGAGGACATTGAGGGGTGAGGGACGGTGACTAGATGGTAGGATAATAACCTGGGATCCCAGTGGGCTCAAAGGATTGTGGGAGGTGATGTAGTATAGGGTGGTCTCAGGCCTGGGAAACAGGCACATGTATGATGAATGGTTTGCTGATATTTCATTACAACCTGTGATCAAATAATCACACCAGTGTTTCCAGAGCTTAGGCCGCCCTGCGGGGTGAGTAGGGAGATGGAGGGCAGAGCGTGGGAAGCATGGCGTGGAGACTGTGGGAGGGCTGGGTTATTGGCAATGACAAACCTAGGGGATGACAAGGGAGGGGGCCCAGGAAGAGCAGAGCAGAAGGTCATGGAGGAGAGGAGCTCAGGGAAGTGAGGAGCCAGGGACTGAGCACCTCTGCTGTGTGTGTTCTGTCCCTGCTGTAAAGTGACCACAAACTGAGTGGCTTTAAACAGCAACTCTTTATTATTTCATGGTTGTGCAGGTTACACATCCGACATGTCCTCACCGGGGCTCTGGAAGAATCCACTGCCAAGCTCACTCACTGTGTTGTCTGAACTTAGATTCTTGCAGATGTGGGACTGAGTCCCTGTTTCCTTGCTGGGTGTCAGCTGGAGCCACCCTGAGCTCCCAGAGGATGTCTTCAGTCCTGGGACGTGGCCCCCACAGCACACACAATCCTTCCCCCACGTGGAACCTCTCTGCCTCCCCTCACCCTCATCTCTCCTGCAGCATCTCTGACTCCAGCCAGAGAAACCTCTCTGCTTTTAGGTTTATGTGACATGATTGGGCCCAGCCAGGTGATCCAGGATGGTCTCCCTGTCCTAAGGTCCTTAACCTTCATTACATCACCAAGTCCCTTTGCCATGTAAGGAAGCCTGTCCACAGGCTGCAAGGATTTGGGCTGGACATCTTTGGGGACCACTGTTCATCCTTCCACATCTGATTATGTTGAAATTACTCAGGTCAAGGACATAGCACTCTGGGGAGGGTGACAGTGAGCCAGGAGCTAAAAGAAATGAGGTGATGGCCTGTGGGTCCCCAGGGATTACCTAGAGTGAGGGGAGTGGGGGCTTTGATCTGATGATGGATTAGGGGATGTTAGGGAGGAGGGAGGGAAAAGTCAAAGCAGTTGAGGAGAAGGGCCCCACCCACCTCCAGGCCCAGGGCACAAGGTCTGTGGGAGGGGAGACACCCCCATGGCAGGACTTCAGAGGGAGCCGTGTCCTCAGGGAGACCCAGGTCCCTGTCAGAGCTGCAGGTGCAGGAACACCCTGGGAGGACTGTGTGGATTTGGCTGATCCTGGGCTGAGACCTCCGGGGGACACAGTGGGAAGGTTTCAGGAGCTGGGGAGGGGGTGTGAGGGGAGACAGAGTAGGGGTGCACGGAGCCTGTGGAGATGAGCATGCGGGATGTTTGGGGGATCAGGAGTGACAGGGTCAGGCAGAGAAAAGGAGAGAGTGAGGTCAGTCCTGGTGGATTCAGAGCAGATGGTGGTGAGTGTGAGAGAGGGAGGTGGGAGGGGCAGGGGTCTGGGGCTCTCACTTGGGCTCTGTCGGTGGGGATGAGGAGGTTTGGGGTGGTCATTGTGAGTTCCAGTGTGTGGACAGCTCTTAACCCCCTGATTGTAGGGTGGAGTGTTGGAGGACAGAAAGGTCTTAGAGAATGTACAGGAGTTCATTCCTAACCCTGAGGGAGGGGACTGTGCCCACAGCAGGTCTCAGTGTGACATGTTCTGTTGAAGGTGTGACTTCTGGGGCACCAGGTGCGACCCTGACAGAAGGACCACTTCTGTCCTGATGAGAAGACAGAAGGCTCAGGGGGCTGTGCCTTTTTTTTTTTTTTTTTTGTATTTTTCTGAAGCTGGAAACGGGGAGAGACAGTCAGACAGACTCCCGCATGCGCCTGACCGGGATCCACCCAGCACGCCACCAGGGGGCGATGCTCTGCCCACCAGGGGGCGATGCTCTGCCCACCAGGGGGCGATGCTCTGTCGCGACCAGAGCCACTCTAGCGCCTGGGGCAGAGGCCAAGGAGCCATCCCAAGCGCCCTGGCCATCTTTGCTCCAATGGAGCCTTGGCTGCGGGAGGGGAAGAGAGAGACAGAGAGGAAGGAGAGGGGGAGGGGTGGAGAAGCAGATGGGCGCTTCTCCTGTGTGCCCTGGCCGGGAATCGAACCTGGGACTTCTGCACGCCAGGCCAACGCTCTACCACTGAGCCAACTGGCCAGGGCTGGGGCTGTGCTTTTAGCCTGCAGCCCCATGTCCACACTGTGGACGGTTATGTAGACATTAAGATGTTGTTTCCAATAAGAGATAATTTCATTAAAATATCTGAGTTTAAAAAAACTGAGAAATAGGAAGTGAAAGAAATGTTTCTACTTCTCAGTTTACGTGGTGTTAGCATCAAGGGGACAGAGAAAGTTGTGGCCGGGAGGGGTGGACACTCAGAGACGGCACAAGGCCCTGAGCGCTCCTCTTCTCCACGTGAGAGGCTCTGGGGGGATGACACAGAGGACTTTGTGTGACTTTGACACTTTATACTGTTAGGGAATTAGAATTGTTTTCTTCGTACTAATGATAGTATTTGAAGGATAATGTTATTTTTTAAGAGATGAATACTGGAATGTTTAGGGGTGAAGGTTATGATGTTAGCAGGTTATTTTCAAAAATTTTAACAAAAATTATAGAAATACATTACATATATAAAAAAAGCAAAATGTTAAGTAATTAAATCTAGTTCTTTCACAATATTATTGTGATTAAATTAAGTGCTTTTAAACTTTAGGTATGTTTGAAATATATCACAGTAACTTGGAGAATTTTAAGTAATGATGTATAATAACGTGGGAAACATTCACAACATCGTGTTGAATAAAAATTAGGCTTTAAGCATCTCTGTGAGGATGTCAGCGTGTCTGTGTGTGTGAGCATGTCTGTGTGTGTGTCTGTATGTGTCTGTGTTTTGAGCATGTCAATGTGTATAAGCCTGTTAGTATGTGTGTGAGGATGTCTGTATGTCTCTCTATGTGAGTGCATTTGTGTGTGTGTCTCTGTGTGTGAGTGTGTCAGTGTGATACACACTTGGTGTGTCCATGTGCAGCCGTGAGTGTGGCAGTCTGAGTGCACTCTCTCATTCACTCACTGAACACACAACAACGGGACATTTCAGGGCAGTGGAAATGCAGCTGTGGACATCACATCCCTGTCCCTGTCCTCACAGAGCTTACGGTCTCAGGAAGGGACAGACAGTAAACAAATAGATACAGTGTAAAGTGTGCTAGTGACCTGGGTGTGAACAAAAGCCCAGCAGCAAGGGGAGAGGGAGGATGAGGTGACCTGGGCAGGACAGGGCAGGGAGGCCCCTCAGGAGGACCTGGGGAGACGGTCAGGCAGGGAGGTGCTGCCTGGTGACAGGTCCTCAGCCCGGGGACAGAGCACGGGCTCCGAGGTGTGAGCACCCTGGGTGCCTGTGCGGGAGGAACACTGGGGTCCGGGCCCCTCACACGGCCACCGCTGTGTCCCCTGGGCCGGACTGGAAAGGGTCTTGCAAATGTAACACATTTTGCAAAGGTCACTGCAGACTTTCCAGGAGTTGAAACGGGACGTGTCCCTCCCTGCGCAGCCCCGGGCTCCCAGGGGTCCCGCCAGGGATGAGCGCGTGACCGTTTTCCGTGTGTCCTTCCTGAGAGAATCTCACACAAGTGCTGTTACTGTTGCACATGGAGAAGGAGCGCTGTCAACATAGAGCAGAAGAAACGTTTCTTTCCAGTTTCCCGGGAGTCGTGTCCTCATCACGGGGCTGGAGAGCGGGGTCGCAGTGGGCAGGGGGGCACCTCGGAGACGGCGCAGGGCCCCGGAGCGCTGCTCCCCCTCAGTCCTGCCCGTCCCTGACCCTGACACCTGCGGAGCCCAGGACGCCCAGATGCCTCTTCACCCCCAGGGAGGCCCAGCCTCAGGTCAGCTGCCCCTGACCCACTGCGGTCCAGACCCTCCCAGCGCGCAGTCAGCGTCGGGGAGCTGCGTGGGGCGCCCCCGTGTGGTCACAGCGCTGAGGACGGAAGACCTGCTCCCCTTTCTGCTGCTCACCATGAGCTTCCGGGGGTCACCCTCTGCTCCCAGCACAGAACAGGGCCTTGAACACGGAGGGGACCCATTTTCTGTCGGCCAACGGATATATGAAACGATGGTCATCTTCACTAGCTCTGAGAGAAATGCAAATCAAAACTACAATGAGATACCACCTCACACCTGTTAGATTGGCTGTTGTCAACAAGACAGGTAATAAGTGTTGGAGAGGCTGTGGAGAAGAAGGAACCCTCACTCCCTGCTGGTGGGAATGTAGACTGGTACAGACAGTATGGAGGAAAGGATGGTGGTTCCTCAGGAAATTAAGAGTTGAACATATGACCCAGCAATCCCTCTACAGGGTGTCCACCCAGAAAAACTAAAAAAATTGGTACACGAAGACACACGCACCACCATGTTCATCACAGCATTATTCACAGTGACGCAGACATGGAAACAACCAAAATGTCCATTGAGAGAGCACTGGATAAAGAAGATGTGGTCCATATAGACACTGGAACACCACTCAGCCATGAGAAATGATGACACATTGCCATTTAGGACAACATGGCTGGACCCTGAGCATATTACACTGAGTGAAATAAGTAAGTCAGAAAAAGCTCAGAACTGGGTGATTTCACACACAGGTGCGATATAAAACGGAGCCTCATGGAGATAGAGAAAAGTGAAGTGGTTTCCAGGGGAAGAAGGAGGTGGGGAGTGGGTGGAGGGAGGAGACTAAAGAGGAACAAATACTCAGTAATGGAAAATGATCTGACTCTGGGTGATGGGTACACAACATAATCAACAGTTCAAACACCATAGAAAAATTTTTCCTGAAACTCATGTTCTCTTATTGATCAATGTGACCCCGTTAAATTTGATTTTCTAAATAAAAACTTAAGAAAGATTCTTTGTGTTTCACCTTTGCCATTTTAATTGTGACATGTCTTGGTGTCAGCTTCCTTGGGCTCATCCTGTTTGGGAATCTCTGTCGTTCTTGGACGTCTGTGTCTGTTTCCTTCCCCAAGTTAGGGAAGTTTTCAGTCATTATTTCCTAATACAGGTTTTCAATGCCTTGCTTTCTCTTTTTCCGGTTCCCCTATGATGCAGATGTTGTTACACTCAATGTTGTCCCAGGGGTCCCGTAAATTCTCCTCATTCTTTGGAGATATGTATATATGTATATTTGTGTTTTCTGTTCCAAGAGGGTGTTTCCTAGTTCTTTGTCTTCCAAAGCACTGATTCAGTTTTCTGCTTCATCTGATCTGCTGTTGACTCCATCTAACGTGTTCTTCACTTTGACTGGATTCTCTAAGTGGTTCCTGTGTCCCTTCTCTCCTTCTCCTCTCTGGTTGAAGTCCTCACTGAGCTCCGTGAGCCCCTCACACCAGTGCTGTGGACTCTCCTCTAGTGGACGCTGGTCTCCATTCTGTTCAGTTCTGTTTCTGCACTTTGGTTTTGCTCCTTCATTTGGCTCCTGTTTCTCTGTCTCCTCATCTCAGCTGCCTCTCTGCCTTTGCTTTATGTATTAGAGCAGTGGTTCTCAACCTTTCTAATGCTGTGACCCCGCAATACAGTTCCTCATGTTGTGGTGACCCCAAACCAAAAAATTATTTTGGTGGCTACTTCATAACTGTAATTTTGCTACAGTTATGATTCGGAATGTATTCTCATTGCTTTAGGCGACCCCTGTGTTTTGGTCGTTCGACTCCCGCCGGGGTCACGACCCACAGGTTGAGAACCGCTGTATTAGATGAATCTGCTCTGATTCTCAGTCTTGGCAGGGTGGTCTGATGTAGGAGGTGTCCTGTGGGCCCAGTGGTGCCGTCTGCTGGTCACCTGAGCTGGGTGTTCCACGAATGACCCTTGTGTGGGGATGAGTGTGCCCTGTTGTTGAGCCTCTTTTGGTGTTGGCTTCTCTGTGGGTGGGGTTGACCCTCAGGCTGACTGGCTCTGAGTACTGGCCACAGCCTCAGCATAAAAGCTGCCCTTTGGGGACTGACCTAATAAAATAAGACTCAGCAGAGCAGCCCGGTGTCTTCTGAAACTGCCCTTTGCTTGTTCTGCTTGTGGAGCTAATAGGGTGGTGCTGTGTTGTGTCTGGAGCCGGCCACTAAATGTGTTGGATCTGGGCCCTCTTAGGAGGGACTGCAGTGCAGGCCAAGGCACAACACTACCTGGTAGGAGCTACAGTGATCCGTGGTTGGTAGCTCCCTGTGCTGGGCCTGGAGGCACAGGAGAGAGGCCATGCTGGGAACCAAGGCCAGCTGCCCCAGGTCCAGGATTGGGATAGGAACAGCTGCTGCCTGTCACCTACCTGTCAGGCTCAGTCCCTGAAAGAGCCTCAGGTGACAGAAGAGTTGGATGAGGTGGGGTCTCAGGCTGGGACGAGTCGTGTTCACCAGGGTAATGCAGAGTCATGTTTGGCGGGGGGGGGGGGGGATCAACACAGGAAAGTGGCAGCTGTCCCTCAGCCTTCATTCTAAACACAACTCAGTCTCTCCTGCGTGTATCTGGCACCCAGAGCCTAGGGTGAGTGCCCATGGGAGTCTGTGCTGGCCCTTTAAGAGGAACGCCTGGGGCTCCAGCCGCCTCTGTCTCACCCAGTCAGATGGAATCCCTGATGTTCACAGCCAGGTGTTGAGGGGGCTCCTCTTCCTAGTGCTGATGCTCCGGGCTGGGGATCCTCATGTAGGACTGGGACCCCTCATTCTTCTGGGGGAACCTCTGCAGCTGAGATTTCTCTCCTGATCCTCAACCACCACATGTGGGTGCGGGGCCAGCCCACTTCCTGTCTCCACCCTCCATCCTGTCTCAACATGGCTCCTTCTTTATGCCCTCAGTTATAGGACTCCTGCTCAGGGGACTTCACAGGGTTCTCCAGGTTGACTGTTCTGTAATTCAGCTGTGATTTTGATGTGGTCATGGGAGGAGGCCAGCACCTGTCTACTTGCTCCGCCATCTTGACCAGAACCCTGACGTGGAACTTTTAAATAAGGTAGTCAAAGTGGGTCCCACTGAGTTGCCCATTGAGTAGACTTGAGAAACTGACCATGCAGAAATCTGATGGAAGGACATTCCTGGATCACCCTCTGCACGTACCCAGGACTCTGCACGGGCAGGTGATAAAACCGCAGTGGGCACAGAGGTGGGCACACACGGGCAGACTTCTGCAGGATCACTGGGCCCATGGTCTCTCCTTCCTGCCCTGGGTGTTAGAAGTCCTGGAGCTGGGGGTGGGGGCACTGCTGTGTGGAGGAAGACCAGGAGAGGAGGGAGGAAGTAAAGATGGGGAGTGGATGTGGGAAGTCCACATTGTCTCTGCTGTCACTCTCCTGAGTCCAGGGTTCCCCAGATTGTGGTCACTGCAGTGAACGGTGTGGGCAGTCACACTGTGGGAGGCTGAGCATTAGTCTGGGAACTGCCAACAGCAGGCTTTCCTGGTTGTGGGCAGGAAAGTTGCTGACTGTGGACTCAGGACTGAGGGGAACGAAACCTGGGGGCAGAGACACATCAGTGATGGACAGAGCTTGTTCTCTAAATACCATTCCACAATAAAGGGAACCAGGGATCCTTAGAAAATGGCTGATTTTAGGGCTAAGACAGAAAAAATACAAGATGAGCCTGGAACATCTTGCAATGCCAGGGAGAAGTGTTGTGCACTGTAAATGGCAAGAAGCCATTGTAGATTCGAGGCTTAGCAAAAGGCTAAGTTCTCCCCTCTCCATCTCCATATTTGGCTTTGATGCTGAGTATTTGTACCCACTCTACTTGCTTCCTTGGGTTGCTGGAAGCAATATACATGCCCTTCCTCTGACTCTTTGTTTGATTCAGATGTTGGTATATTTCAGTAATGTATCCTGTTTTTGCCTTGGGAGAGTTCCTGTCTTAGCCTTAGATGTGCAACTTTGTATCAGGGTCCTTGATTTGCATATGGCTATATAATAAAGTGAACTGGGGCTATGGGGCACTCGGATACTGCCAGGCATGTTGAAGAGTCCTTTGTGTCCCATCATTTTTGTTTTGATATGTGTGTTTCCTTAATTCTGCACCATTATTAGGAGCCATGCTGGTCTGCGGTACAGAAGTGTACCCCACATGTGCAGCATGTCAAGGGACGTCGGGGTCAACCTGAAAGAGCTGCTGTGAGCACAGCAGGGACAGTGTGAGCACACCTGACACGGGTGAGGGAGTGTAGCCCACATACAAAGCAGGGACCCATGAGTGCATGCTCCTGTGAGTGACTGAGACTTCAGTGAGGGAGCAGGGACAAGTCTTCCTTAGATTTCCAAGTTCCACATGAAGAGAATCCCCTTCCAGCAGGTGGAGCTTCATTCCTCCCCTTGAATGTGGGCTGGACTTGGTGACCTGCTTCCAAAATATAGACCATGGAAAGTGAAAAATGACTAACTGTAACTCACAACAACTGACCATTGAACAACACGGATTTGAGCTGTGCCGGTCCACTTACACACGGAGTTATTTTAATAAATACATACAGTGTTGTAAGTGTATTTTCTCTTCCTTACGATTTTGTTATCATTTCCTTTACTCTTAGCTATTTTATTGTATGATTATAGTATGTAATACTATTTAACATATAAACTACATTGTTGGTAAGGCGTCTGGTCTACTAGTAGTTAAGTTTTCAGCAAGTCAAAAGTTATACACAGATTTTCTACTGAGCTGAGTGCATGGTGACCCTACCACCCATGTTGTTCAAAGATCAACTGTATTTACAGGGAGGAACTTGGTAGAAATCAACATAATCATGTGGAAAAGTGATGGTAATATCACGCATCCCCTGACAAGACGCAATGAGGAAGACACTTGTCTTTATGGAATTCCTCCCCAAACCCACATCCTCAACCTAATCATGAGAAAATATCAAACAAACCTACAGTGAGAGACATTTTGCTAATTATCTGCTCGGGATCCTTCAAGTATTTCAAGGTCATGAAAACGGGGAAAATAATTGATCAGAGGAGACTAAGGAGACACAACAGTTTAGTGCATTAAGGTTCTCAGATTTGATCCCGGAACAGAAAAAGAACGTTACTGGAAAAAGTGGTGACATTCAAACAAAGTCTGTAGCTCAGCTGACAGTGTGTTCAATGTTAAATCACTGAGTTTCTTAGTCTCAGCATGGCTCTGTTACATGTTAACATTAAGGGAAGCTGAGTGACGGGCACATGGGAGCTCTGTTTTCTACCTTTACAACTGCTGTGTAAATCAAACGTTACTCAAAAATAATTTGCAGGTCTGACCTGTGGTGGCGCAGTGGGATAAAGTGTCGACCTGGTACACTGAGGTCGCCAGTTCGAAACCTTGGGCTTGCCTGGTCAAGGCACATATGGGAGTTGATGCTTCCTGCTCCTCCCCCTTCTCTCTCTCTGTCTCTCTCTCTCACTCCTCTCTCTCTAAAAAATCAATAAATAAAATATTAAAAAAAATAATTTGCAAAAGTGAAATGAAATAGACAACCAAAATAGAACCATATTTATATATGAAATTGAATCACTCCCTGACCAGGCGGTGGCACAGAGGATAGAACTTTGGACTGGGGCACGGACGACCCAGGTTCAAAACCCTAATGTCGCTGGTTGATCATATATCATAGACATGATGTCACGGTCTCTGGCTTGAACCCAAAGGTCACTGGATTGAAGCCCAAGGGTGCTGGGTTGAGCAAGGGGTCACTCACTCTGATGTAGCCCTCTGGTCAGGGCACATATGAGAAATAATCACTGAACAAGTAACGTGCTACAATGAAAAATTGATGCTTCTCGTCTCTCTCCTTTCCTCTCTGTCCCTATCTATCCCTCTCTCTGACTCTCTCTGTCTCTTCCAAAAAAAAAAAAAAATAGAAAGAAAGAAATTGAATCACTAATGAGTAACATTTCAAAACAGAAAGTCCAAGCCCCAGTGGGGTCACTGGTGAATTCCACCAAACGATCGGGGGAGAAATTATACGAATTCTCCACAGTCTCCTTCAGAAGATGGGAGGGGAGTACCTCCCACTTCATTCTGTGAGGTCAGCATTGTCCTAATACCAACACCAGACACACATTACAGGAAAACTACAGACTGATATCTGTCATCAACACAGGCATAAACATCCTCAACAAAATATCAGCACATCAAGCCCACACTGTATACGGAGAACTGTCCATCACAGCCACGTGGGATCTATCCCAGGTGTGCAAGGCTAGTTCAACATTTGAACAAGAATTAATGCAGCCATTTTCAATCATTTTCATCTCATAGCACACATAAATGAATTACTAAAATTTCAGAGTACAACGAAAAGTATATTTTTTGCCAATTTGACCAAAAATACATATAATTTTGATTCAGTGACACTGGTTGGATTTCTATTGTTGTGTTGGCTGTTGTCATTTTTTAACTTGACAATTTAGGGGAAAAGAGATCAGTGCCGCTGAAAAAATAGTCAGTAATTGCATCTTTTAAATTTCTTGTGTCACATCCATTGAAAAAACTGCTCTATACCTTATGCCAAACGAACAGTTAGACAAAAATGTCCCCTCTCTTCACCTTCACAATAATTTGACACAGAACACAACACCCACCATCAGTGTGGACGGTAGGAGCAAGGCCGCCTGTGAGAAGGAGAGCTGTGTGTGTGGCTGTGAGCCTTTCTAACCAGAGGCACGCCTGTCCCACCCTGTGTCCCTAGGACGGGGGGCTGGGCGGCCAGATGGATGCAGACCTAGAGGAGAAGTCTGTCTCTTCCACATGTGTTGTTGCATTAAAAAGACTTAGCTTTTTAGTTTTGACCTAGGACTCTTTACTATTGTATGAAAAGAAAAGGATTTACATTTATTATATGACATTTCTAATTCTTAAAATTCTGACCTGAATGTGATTTCTAAATGATAATGAAAACAGCATGCTCCTAATAAGTTACACGTTGAATCAGTGCTGTGTGAATACGGGTTGGAGAGTCCAGAATCACTGTCTGCTCGTCCTCGAATGACCGAGAGCAATAATCCCCGAGCTCCCTGGGTGAAGGCAGTGAACATGCCCACGGGGCAGCCCAGCGACACACAGCAGGTTCCGGGAGGCCCTGTCCAAGGTGCCCCCTCCCCAGTAGCTGGGAGACCCCCATTTCCTTCTTGTCTATGAATAAACCACAGTGAGCTTCTTCATTGAGTCCCAGCGTTTACCAAAATCCTCAGAAACTGAAGGCGACACAGAGATGATGGGGTGCACATTCTTAGGAGAAGCAGACGAGGACACTGAGTTTCCTTGTCCTTGGAGTTAAACAGAAGGGAGCTGGGAGGGAGGACCCATGAGAGAACTGGGGGTGGGAACAGAGAGGATGACCGAACAAGTTCCTGGCGAATCCAGGCACCAGGATCTTCCAGGGAAGCTGGGTCTGTCTCGGAACCATCCTCTGGAACGAAGAAACGCAGAGAAACCCTTGTTTCAACACACACATGGTTTTGGGTCAGACCAGGAGCCTGTGGAGGAACAAGAAACACTTAGTCTAGTTGCAGACCCGTGTTCCTCCAAGTCCACGGAAAGAAAAATCGCGGTGGGAGACTGCGTCCACCTGATGAGAACGGGGTCCCCAGGCCTCCTTCACAGGGCACAGTGTCTGCTGTCCCCTCCCCCACCCCCAGGGGCAGAGGGTGAGAGCCAGCTCAGGCCTGAGGCTCTTCCCAGCAGGTGCCCCGGAGTCACAGAGCAAGGAAGGGGCTTCATCCCTCTGCCACCCCCCCCCCCATTCAGGAAGAACAAGGCTGGAATAGTCCCTGTTTCTCAAAATCCCCAGGAAACGGAAAGGAAAGGAGGAAAGAGGATGTATTCAGCCACTAAAAGCACCTCAGACAGTGACATAAACTTCTCCATCCTGGGATCCTGTCACTGGGACTTCAGTCGGGAGCGGTGTGAAGACTAGTCCAGCACTGAGTGACCCCTGCACGAGCCGAGTCCCTGGAGACCTCGTGTGTCCAGCTGGGATAAGGGTCCCCCTGGGGACTCCCCCTCCCTAAGGCCGTCTTGTCTCCCCTCCGTCTGATTTCAGTGGCCTCCGGCTGTCTGGGGCATTGCTGTCCCGTGTCTGTCCCTTATGTGAGACAGGGGAGTGGTCAGGAGATGGACACACCTCGCCCCCCTCCCAGGCGTCCTGACTGTCCTTGCTCCGCAGACGCAGGAAGGTCTCGCTGCAGGAAGCGGAGCCCCAGCTCAGAGCCTGAGACGCGGCCGGCACCTTGCTCCACGCAGAACAGACCCAGGGTCAGGCTCCTGTCCGCCTGCTGCAGACGCTCAGGGACAGTGACTCTGCACCTGATGTAAAACTCCAGCACGGGGACAGTGAGAGGCACAGGCCTCGGACAGGAGTGCGTTTAGAAAGGGCCCCGCGTTCTGGACTTAGGCTGTGACCTCACACAGCGCGTCCTGGCTCCGGCCCGTCCTGGCAGATGGACATTTATTTTAGGGTCTCATCCCCGTCGGGACGCCCCTCTCCGTGCTGGACGCCTGGCGGCGGGAGCAGGAGGGCGACAATAGACGCCCGTGTGCACGGGTGTGTGTTCCAGTTTCGCATCCGAAACACCCGGGGTTGCCTTGCACCCCGACCCGGAGGACGCACTCCCCCCCCACACACACACACACAAACATGCTCCTACTTCTTCCCCCTGTGGATCTCCCACAGCACGGGACAACACCGCATCCCTGAGACCCTACAGGGCTGGAGCTAACTCCTTCTCTGCGCAGGAAGCTCTCCCGCAAACACATCCCTGTGAAACCCCTCCACAAACAGTGCCTTCGGACCCGTGTGTCTCGGTCTCTGCTGCCCCCTGGCGCCCGCTCGTGCCCTGCCCGCTAGAGAAGTCCTCAATGCACAGATTACTGCCTGCTGGTCCTGGGGGCACAGACAATGTTGTCCTTGAGAAGTCAAGGACACTCAGCCCCCTGTGGAGCCGCCCCGGCCTGAGCCACGTGGACGGAGGCTCCACAACACTGGGCGGAGCAGTGAGACCCCAGGATGGGTCTCACTGGAGGTGTCCGCCCCAATGGGACACAGCTGAATGTGGGGCTAAGGTAAGAGCGCCCGCCTTTCTTTAATGTGGGGGCAGCTGGGTGGTCACTCAGCCAACAGCGAGGGACAGGGGCCCAGTGTTCCTAGAGCCACCTCTGGTCCCCCGCTGAACCCACCTGCACAAACCAAATGACGCGTTCAGTTGTGAGCAGGACACGCTCACATTAAGGCCAGTCACTGCCATCATCCGCAGGGACTCTTGTTAATAAGACAATCGAGTTGGTCAGTAGCTGGAGCGGAGGGCAGACCCCAGGGAGCCCTGAGCAGCCCCCCAACCTCCGTGGGTCTCGTGGCCATTGCACCCCAGGAGGAGCCGCCGCTGCCCAGCCGGCCCTGTCCCCGTCACCTCACCCCAACCACTGGACACCCCCAGGCACAGCCCTGCAGGTACCAGGCCAGGCACCACAGGGAGCAGCAGGGAGCGGTGATGTGCACGAATGAATGCACCTGCTGGAAGGGAGGGACAGGAAGGGTCATCACAAGGAAGGGTTTGGGAGAAGTGAGATGGTTCAGTGTAAAGAACAGATATGGTCTCATTCAGCAAGAATGCCACCAAGAAAGATATGTTTGCACATTATACTGCCATGAGAGGTGACCCCTGGGAGCACCCCTCATACAGGGTAGGAGATGGACAGACTGGAAGCTCGATGCTGGTGAAGAAGTAAAGGGTGCGGAGAGCCGCAATGTCTCAGACACCCCCCCCCCCCCGGCGTCCAGCGACAAGGCAGGAAACCTCTGCCACAGACTGGACCCAGTACAGACGCTGTCCACTCCATCAACAGAATGACCAGAATGGTGGGCAGGGGAAAAGTATGAGACACCAGAGAATGGGCTGAAGGCCAGGCCCAACAGCACCGACCCTCCCGCAGGCGAGGGTTCCCACCTACCCCATGCGGGCACCCGGTGGGCGTGGACCTCAGTACTCGTCCCCGTGCAGGGAGAGGGGATGCGGGGCGCTGACAACCACGGGGCAGGAGAGCAGGGGGACCAGTGAGCAGAGTGGGTATCGGGGCTACAGCCACGTTTCCGCAGGGGCCCCTCTCACCACAGAGCCTGGAGAGGCCGGGGACTCAGAAGACAAGGAAAATCAAGGAGAGGAGACCCAAGGTCAGCAGCCACCTCCAGGTCGGTGCCGGGGCGACTTCAATGACCGACACAGACGCCCAGAAAACCCTAAACCACAAGGCGGCAGGGAGACAGAAGCAGCCTGTCCACCAGCTGAGAACTCCCTGCTCTGGGGCCGAGCAGGGCGGGCTGAGTGAGTGTGGGCTGACCTTCTCTGCCTCATCGGGTCAGTCAGCAGCAAGAAGACATGGACACGGAGTCCCAGCAACAAGAAGGGAGCAGAGGATTGGAGCTGAAGACCTGAGGGCTGGCTTTTCGCCCGTTGGCCAGATAACTGGAAACATCTGCATCATCTATGCAGCACGGGGGTTTCTGTCGTTGTCGTTTTTACCTAAAGACGTCTCTTTTTGGTCATGACAAACGCGCTTTAAAAAAAAAATGAAAAAAGAAAAAGCCTGGTTGTTCTCAATACACCTTTAAAAGTTTTTAAATTGTTTCATATCTGGTCAAGCTGAGATTTTTACGAACCTCACTTTTATTTTGTAATAAAAATATACAACTTGATTCTTTCTAGGAAGTCAACAAACTGCAAGCACCTGTTCATAAAGGTCTTAAATGATACTGATAATTTTTAAAAAGACCATCTCCTAACGCCCCCTGAAAATTATCCCTGGAACTTGCACCTGAGGGTTTGGATTCCAGGCAGGAGGTCGGTTTGGGTTTAGACCTTGCTGACCCAGAGGGGGCTCTGAAGGACGGGGTCCCACAGGCGGAAGACCAAGGGCAGCTCTGAGGAGCAGATGAGTCCTGATGGGAGAGGACAGACGGGCAGAGCTAAAGCCACCTCAGTTTACCACACAGAAGTGTTTGGAATGAATTTCGAAGCCTTTAGAAAATTAATATAAAATAGACATAACATAAAATTTACCACTTTTTTTTACCATTGTAAAGTGTACAATTCAATGGCACTTGGTGCACAGACAGTGTTATGCAACCATCACCATGATTTAGTCTCAAAGCAATTTTGTCCCCCAAGAAGGAAGTCACTTACCCAGTAATCAGTCACCCCCATCCCCACTGCCCCGTCCACGGAGTCACTGATCTGCTTTCTGTCTCCCTTTGCCTCTTCTGGATATTTGATGTAAATGGAATCAGACCACACGGAGCTTTTGTGTCTGGCTTCTTTCACTATCACAGTGTCTTCAAGGTTCATCCATACTGTAGTATCGATGAGTACTTCGTTGTTTAAATGTTCACCTCATATTCCATTTTATGGTTACACCACCATTTCTTTATCCATTCATCAGCTGATGGACATCTGTGCATCATATTGTCTTTTAAATCATGTGGGGAAAATAGCTACCAATAAAAAAGCAACAGTACTGGCTTTTGTGTTTAGCTATGCAGTTCCATGTACTATTCTTTATTTCTTTATCTAATTTGAAATCACTTTTTAGTGCTTTTTTGTTTCAGCGTAAAGGGATCCTTCTAGCATGTCAGGTAGGTACGATGAACTTAATCAGTTTTTGTTCACCTGGGAATGTCTTCATTACTCCTTTATTTCTTTTTTAAATTTACTTTTTTTTCTGTTACAGTTAACACACAATATTATAATAACTTCAGGTGTGCTGCCTAGAGATTGGACATTTATATCACTTCCAAAGTGATCACTCTGATAAATCTAATATCAACCTGACACCATATGAAGTTATTACAATATTATTGACTGTATTCTCTATGCTGTACTTTAAATCCCTATAACTATTATGTAACTACCAATATGCACTTATCAATCCCTTCACCTTTTCACCAGACCTGTACCACCCGCCACCAGAACAAAATGTTCTCTGTATCTATGGGTTCATTTCTTTTGTTTGGTTAGTATTTTTGTTTGTTTGTTTAGATTTCACATACAACTGAAATCCTCTGGCATATCTTCCTGTCTGACATATTTCTCTCAGCACAATACGCTCTAGGTCCATCCAGGTTGCTGCAGATGCAAAGTTACATTCATATTTATGTCTGGGTCATATTCCATCGTATATACACCACTTCTTCTTTATCCATTCCTCTACTGATGGACACTGCCTAGGTCACTTCCATATCCTGGCAATTCTAAATAATGCTGCAATGAACACGTGGATGGATATGTCTTTCTGAATTGGTGTTTTGGGTTTCCTCAGATACACACCCAGAGCTGGAATTGCTGGGTCCTTCTCTGTCTCCTGTTCGTAGCCTTTGTTTTAATGTCTATTTTCTCTGATACAAGGACTGCTACCCTAGCTTTTTTCTTTTCATTTCCATTTTCATGAAATATCTATTTCCATCCCTTTTCTTTCAGTCTCTTGCATGTCTTTTGATCTGAAGTGACTCTCTCTGGTTGACAGCATATATATATATGTCCTTTTTTTTCTTATCCATTCAGCTACCATATTTCATTCAATTAGAGCATTTAATTTTACATTTGAAGCCATTATTGTCACCTTATTATTCATATGTATATCCCTTTTTTTTTGCATTTTCTTATAGAAATCCCTTTAATATTTCTTGTAAAACAGTTTGGTGATAATAAACTCCATTAGCTTTTTCTTTAAGGTTTTTCTTTTGGGGGGAATCTCTTTATCTGTCACTTGAGTCTAATGATAGCTTTGCTGGGTCAGGTAGTCTTGGCTGTTCGTCGTTGCTTTCATGACTTTGACTATTTCATGCCAAACCTTTCTGGCCTGCAAAGTTATCGTTGCAAAACCAGCTGATAATCTTATGAGAGTTTCCTTGTAGATAATTATCTTTCTCTTACTGCTTTTAAGCTTCTCTGTCTTTCACTTTTGGCATTTTAATTATGACGTGTGTGTGTGGACCTCTCTGGGTTTCTCTTGTTTGGACTCTCTGGGCTTCCTGGATTGTATGTCTATTTCCATCACTAAGTTAAGAAAGTTTTCGGTCATTATTTCTTCAAATAGGCTTTTCAATGCCTTGCTGTCTCTCTCCCTTTCTCTCTGTCTCTCTCTTCCTTGTAGTACATCAATGATGTGAATATTGTTATGCTTGATGATGTCCCATAGGTCTCTTAAACTAACTTCATTTTTCAAATTTCTTTTTGCTGTTCTGATTGCATCATTTTTGCTAACCTGTATTAGAAATTGTTGATTTAATCCTCTGCTTCATCTAATCTGCTGTTGACTCCATTTAATGTGTTCTTTATTTTAGTTATTAAGTTAGGTAGGTTGATGGACACTCAGCTATGGTCCCCATATGTGCCTTCAAAGTCAGGGCTCAACAAAGGAACAATGACTCCAGCCAGCACTTCTCTCTGGGAGAAAGATGCCATTATTTCTTCAAATACTTTTCATAAAGAAAATTTTTTTAAATTATTAAGCAAGAGGCAAGTGAGGCAAGACAGACACCCACATTTGTTCAGCTGTGATCCAACCCGGCAAGCCCCTACCAGGCAATGTCTGCTTGTCTGGGCCGCTGCTCCATAGCTCTGTAACTGGAGCAATCTTAGTGCCTGAGGTGAGGCCATGGAGCCATTCTCTGCACCCGGGGCCAACTTTGCGAGGAACCAGTAGGAGCCATGGCTGTTGGGAAGAGAAGAGATAGAGAAAGATAGGATGGGGCAGAGGTGGAGAAGCAGATGGTTGCTTCCCCTTTGTGCTCTGACCAGGAATCACAACCAGATTTCAGGCCAACAATCTACTGCTTTTCAACCAGCCAGGGCCTGCATACTTTTCCTAGTGCTTTCTCTGCTGTCTCACCTCCATTTGGGGATTCCCATGATTTGTACATTGGTATGTTTTGGTGATAGCTCACCAGTTTCTAAGGGTTCTGTCATTTTTACTTATTCTTTCTTTGTTTCTGCTCCTCGAGAACAGCATAATTTCAATGAGCATACCTTGAAGTGTGCTGGTTGTCCTCTCTGCATATTCAAATCTGTTGTTGAAACGCTCTGGTAAAGTTCTCATTTTAGATATTGTACTTCTACTCGATGATTTCTTGATTCCTTTTTGAAATTTTTATCTTCTTTTTTTTTTTTTTTTTTTTTGTGGTATTTTTCTGAAGCTGGGAAATGGGGGGAGGTAGTCAGACAGACTCCCGCAGTGCGCCCAACTGGGATCGCACCTGGGGCACGCCCACCAGGGGGCCACACTCTGCCCACCAAAGGGGCGATGCTCTGCCCCTCCGGGCGCCGCCACGACCAGAGCCACTCCAGCGCCCGGGGCAGAGGCCAAGGAGCCATCCCCAGCGCCCGGGCCATTCTTCACTCCAATGGAGCCTCAGCTGCGGGAGGTGAAGAGAGAGACAGAGAGTAAGGAGAGGGGGGAGGGGTGGAGTAGCAGATGGGTGCTTCTCCTGTGTGCCCTGGCCGGGAATCGAACCCAGGACTTCTGGCACGCCACGGGCTGACACTCTACCACTGAGCAACCGCCAGGACAAATTTTATCTCTTTATTGGAGATACTCTCTAGGTGGTTAAAGATTAGGTTTCTTGGCTTTTCTTTACTTTTACGGTTCGTGGTCTCTTTAGCTCTTTGGAATACATTTATGAAACTGTGCTTTAATTCTTTCTCTAGTAATCCAAATGTTTGGGCTGCCTCAAGAATAAATAGTTGGTCAGTTTCATTTTTTTTGCCTATGAATGTGCTTGTACTTCTGATTTCATGGAATTCTTCATGACTTTTCTTAAGAAAGGAACTAGGATATAAAAAAACGTTATTACGCAATAACTCTAAAAACCAGATTTGTCCCCCTTTGACCTGGTCATTGGTTTTCTTGTTCATTGTGAATTATAGTTGGTTGTTTAGGACTTTTCTAAACTATTTTCGGATGGATTGTATTCTTCATTTTTGGTCAAAAAGTCTCTGTTCTGTCAGTGTCATGTCAGCTAGCGAATTAACAGAGAAATATTTAAATATCTGGAGAAGCAAAGAAAAATAGACACCACCTCTCAGTTCTTGGACCTGCGCTCCGTGTGTGTGAGTTGGGACATGCCTTCAACACCCATCTGTAGCATTTACAACTCTTGCTTTACCTGTAATTCCTGCTTATGGAGAGATTGAAATCAGCCAGAGGTCTGATCACATGGCTTTCTCAGGTCTTTTCTGATCACATGCCCCACACTGGGCATGCCCATGGCCTCTAGATTCCCAAGAAGATGTGAGAGTCGTCACAGCCCTTCCAGCCCAGGGCTCCTCACTCCCCGCTCTGTCTCCCAGGCTCTTCTCCACGTCCATTACTGGCCCATCTGATGTTTGTCCTGGACACAGCCTCTGGTTCCTTGACATGAAATAGTTTTGCACATGGTCTTTGCCTTAGTTCATTCTCTACCCAGAGAGAGTTCTGAGTTAGAAAAATAAAGAGAAGGCATTTACATCCATCCTACAAGGATCCACTTGACAGATCAAAACCTATTCACAGTCAGACAAAAATGCAAGTCACACGGGGGCCTGAACTCAAAGTTTTGTGTCAGAGTGAGGGCTGTCTAGTGGGGTGGAGTCCCGAGTGTGTGGGGTCTGATGCTAAGTCAAGGTAGTTTGCACGGGAATTGTGTTGAATTGTAGGAAACACAGTTGGTGTCTGAGAATCAGAGAACTGAGTGAGGGGAGGAAAAACCCCTCACATCCCACAAAGAAATTCAGAGTAAGAGCCAGCAAGTCACTTCTACCTGGGATGTCACTTACTGGTCACTTGTTCTCCAGCCAAACTGGAGTCCCTACAAAGTCCCAGAAGGTTCTACTCTCAAATCTTTGCTCCAAGATTTGAAAATTTATTTCTCTTCCTCCCTCACCCCAGCACCTGAACTGTCTTCCCACATGAGGAGAATTCCACACATAAAGAGTCTGGTGGGAGACATGACCATGTCCTTCCATAAAAGAGGGAAACCCATGTCCCCAACATTAGTGCATCTGGACACGGCATGAGGCTCCACCAGTCAGGTGACCAAATACCGGACTCTGCCTCAGGACATGGTGACACAGAGCGGCTGGGACTGTGCAGAGTGCACTGGGCAAGGGTGGTGGGAGTGGCAGACACAGCAGTGCTGGCCACAGGACCAGGGTCCAGCATCAGGGAGTCAGGGGTGTGAGCAGTGACATGTGCCCAGCAGCAGGACAGTGGTTCCTGTGTGGGACCCGACCTCGGCTGGACTGTGGGTCTGCTCCTGGCTGTGTGGCCTCAATATAATCTGTGGCTTTCCCCCAAATACTATTAGACCCCAATATCATGTAAATACTGCTTTATATCTGAAGTAGAAACAGTTGGGATTCCACTGTTTTCAGTAAGAAATCAATCAGGGGAACAGTTTCAGAGAGCAAGTGTTCAGAGATTTTATTACACTGACCTGAGGCCACTTCCTAAATCTCCCACCTGACTCTACCCCACGACAGAGAGAACAACATGTAACTCCCAACATCACATCTTCTCTACAACCCTGGCCCCTCCCAGACCACTGTCCTGAGAATTAGGCACCAGACCAGGAGTCACCGTGTAACCAGCCCTGCAGGTGAGGCTGACACACAGCCCTGTGGGGACCCTGGTCTGGGTTCCTGCTACTAAACGTGTGACCTGAAGACCAGCAGCATCAGCACCGACCTTGTTATAATCCAGACTCTCACACTCTGCTCCCGACCGTCTGAGTCTTAACAAAATGGCAGGTGACCCCTGCACACAGGGAAGTCTGGGAATCCGTGGTCGCCATGCCTTCTAGACGCGAAGACAGAACTGTGCCGTCGGCTCTGGTGTGTGTCTGAGCAGAATCGCTCAGACTCTGGGTCTGGATCAGTCCTTCCTCCTTTGTCTCCTGCAGCCATCACTGCCTGGGTCGCCTCCTCTGTCCTCAAAGCTTTAAATCTCTCTCTGTGTCGTCTCCCAAGTCTATTTCTCCAGCTGACATCTCTCCTCATCTCCAGGCTTCTCTGTCCAGCTGCCAATCGGACGACTCCCTTGTATTTCTAACAGACGTCTCAGCTCCACCACCTCTTACAATGAACGCCTGTGATGTCTCCTCAGATATGCTCCTTCCAGAGCCTCCCCATCTCCACTGACAGCAACTCCATCTACTCTCATCCTTTGAGATTTTTCGTGACCTTGACTCCTCTGACACCCCAGATCAACCCATCAGGAAGCAGGGACACCCAGAGGAGAATGAGTCTGGAACCCCAAACAAGAACAAATACAGTCACACTGCTCCACAGAAACTGAGAAACAACAAATGAAGACCCAGGAGACGGGGGCTGATAGTCGGACTCAGGCCTGGGCCTCGGCCGACTGACCTCACAAAACCCTCGTTGCTCACAGACCTGGACGTGTCCTTTATTAGGACAATTTAAAAGGCCTGGATGACATTTGAGTCCCTGTGATCACAGGTCCTGGGGACAATAGTTCTACTGGAGAGAGAAGGACAAAGGCAGCAGAGAGGTGACCCACTGCAGACTGACCACTTTGAAGCCCACGATGCACTGAGCACCAACTGGCACAGACCTGACCACGCTCGTTCCTCACAGCCTTCTCTGTTCTGGAATATTCTCAGTGCTTCCATTTATTTCCTCTCAAACTTTAGGGCCTTCTCTTTTAATTAACCCAACCAACCCTCAGGGCAAGAAATGAAAATACATGTTCACAGCTAGAGATTCTTATTTCCATAAGGGGGGTAAGAAGCTGCAGCTCAGTGCTCCATGAAGTACAGACTGGGACGGGGAAGGCCCAGCCCCCCTCTGCTGCACAGGGAAGTGTGGGGAGGGGACGTGGGAGCATGTTGGAGGAAAGGCCAAAGCACCGAGTGACTTTCTGTTCCATCCTCAGAAAGTGAAGGTCCAGACCGAGCACACATGACTGAGGGCGGTCACGCCCCAGAGAAGGCTCAAGGATGCTATCTGCTCGCTCTGCTGAGCTCTCTGCAGGTCATGGAATCAGACAGCAGACTGGTGCTGTGTTACGTCTCAGAAAGGGGCAATGTAAATCTAAATCAGTTTTGCAAAAATAAATAATGAAATTGTACACTGTATTCTGCTTGTTAGTTTTCTCACGCATGATGTCATTTTCTGCTTAATAAATGAGATAGCTGATCTCTCCAAGGCACCTCAATTCCTGGAGAGATTGGGGTCCCCCACTGCATAGTATGTTGCTGACTCACTCCTTTGTGGCTCCTCTTCATGAGACCCTGAGTAACAACAGCAAATGGGCAGGAGTGGGCCAGGCTCCCACCTCCTCACACTATGCTGAAGTAGGAATGCAGACACGTTCAGATGCCCTTTGCAGAGACAGAAGGTGAGAGGGTTTCCTGAAGTCACAAATGGGGTTGGTGGGGTGTATGTGTGTGTGTGATGCATCTTCCGTCTCTCAGTTCAAGAGGCAGCTGTCTCATGCTGTAGATAAAAATAATCACAAATTCAAGTCAGTGAGCTGTAACTGGTGGGACATTCTCAATAGTCCACTTCATGCTCAAATGTCCCAGAGAATTCTCATCACCCAGTCCCAACCCCCCCCCCCCTCCACATCAGGGTCTCATTATTAGAAGCCGTGAGAGACACAGCGCCCTGGGCATTGTCACTGCCTGGGGTAGAACACAACAGGATGTGGTCAGAGCCCCCAGGACAGGAGAATAAAGGAGGAACTATGGGGGGTGAGGTCCCCATGGCTCCTGTCTGCACTGTCACAGGGTCCTCAGGGGTCCACCCCCTCCATATTCACTGCACCTGAGCATAACTTTCTCCTTTCCCAGCTGTGGGAAGAAAACATCCCGTGAGAGACCAGGGAGGAGGCAGGGCCATGAGGGTCTCAATGAAACCCTAGTCCTGGACCCCAGAGAAGGTTTCCAGAACTGTGAGTACAGACTCAGGGCAGGATCAGAAACCCTAGGAAAGTACATGTGTGGGGACTTGACCAACCTCCCTCCAGCAGGTCTGTCCTCAGCAGGAACCTTGTCTCAGACCTGTCACTGTTTGGGGGACCAGTCCCCATTACCATATTCACAACAGATGATAACTTTGTCCCTCATGTTTCACACATGTCTCACTAAAGATAAAGTGTTAGCAAATGGCCCAGACTGGGATGAGCACATTTGTGGGGACAGTACTTACCATTAATGAAGCTGACACACTTCTTCCTGGGCTTGAAACCTCTGTGGGACAAGAAACTCAGACCCCACCCTTCCCTACCTGATCGCCTCCTCCTCCACATCACAGCTCCCACCACAGCTCCAGTGACCACAGCTCCAAGGAGGACCAGGACAGCAATGATGGCCACAGTGGTATTGGTATCCTGAGGAAGTGGCTCTGGGAAGGGAAGGAAGGGGAAGTGACGGCCCTGACCCCTGGACACAGTCTTGATCCTGCTGAAGTCCTCCAGAGGCCCCTACTCCCTGAGAAGAGGCTCTGTGCCCACGTCCCCTCCTCACCCCATCTCAGGGTCAGAGGCTCGGGCAGCCCCTCGTGCTGCACATGGCACGTGTAGCTCTGCTCCTCTCCAGGGGGCACCACCACGGCCACCCACTTCTGGAAGGTCCCATCCCCCGCAGGCCTGGTCTCCATATGATCAGTTTCCTGGTCAGGTCCTGCCCGTCACGCTGCCAGGTCAGGGTGTGATCTCCGGCAGGGTAGAAACTCAGGGCCCAGCACCTCAGGGTGACCTCATGGTCAGAGATGGGGTGGTGGGTCAGTGTGTCTTTGGGGGGTCTGAGGAGAAGAGTGAGAAATTCAGGACCTTTTCATCCCTCATGGGCCACCCCAGCAGCACTCCTTGTGACCATCCTTGAGAGTACAGGACAGCTGGGGTGGGGGAGGGAGCACAAAACCCAGACACCAGCCTGGATACAGGCATTTGGGATGATCTCTTAGTGTTCAAAAATTTCTAGAATCAGAGAGACACCAGCTCAAGGTAGGAGAGAAAACAAAATTCCGGTCCCGACCTGGGTGGAGGCCAAATGACTCAGAAAAGCCGGGGTCAGACCTCAGAGACACACTGAGGTGGGAACAGAGAACAAGGCCTGAGGGAGAAAGTCCCCATGGGTCCCAGGGCCACCTGCCAGGGTCAAATGGGGAAACCGCTGATGGGATTATTTCAGGGTTGGTCCTCCCCTCCATCCCAGAGAGACTGCACCTAAGTGTCCTGAGAGAAGGGGGAGTCGGGTCCTCTGGTCCCGGATTTTGAAAAGCCCAGGGGACTCAATGTCCCGACCCAAAGGAGGGTGTTCTGACCCGGTCCATTTCCTGTGTCCGTGTAGGAGCCGCAGCCCGAGGGGAGAGGAGGGAGCCCCGCGGCCCTGGTACCTGCGCGCTGCAGCGTCTCCTTCCCCTTTTCCATTGAATGCGGAGCCACTCCACGCACTACCCCCTCCAGGTAGTTTCCTTAGTGCTTGCATAATCGAACTGCTCCCAGTTGCGTCGGGTGATCTGAGCCGCCGCGCCGTTCGCGGTCCAGGAGCGCAGGTCCTCGTTCAGGGCCAGAGAATCGGTCCCGTCATAGGCGTACTGACTGTACCCGCGGAGGAGGCGCCCGTCCGGGTCCATTTCGCAGCCCAGCATCCCCTGGAGGGTGTGAGACCCTGACCCCGCCCCGCGGTCAGCCCCGCCCACCTAGCCCCGCCCCTGGTCTGCCACGCCCCCCACCCCCCATCCCACCCCCCATCCCACCCCCCTCAGGGGTTAAACCTAAACCCAAAACGAAACCGGGTCAAAGTCCGTGGGTTCCTCCCAGGTGGTATGTGGGGTCCTGCTGTCACGGGTGGATTTCGGACCCGGACACTCGGGCGATCTCGGTCCGTCCGTGGGGATGAGGGTCGTGACCGGGACCCGCCCGCGTGGCTCACCGTCCTCGCTCTGGTTGTAGTAGCCGCGCAGGGTGGTTCAGATACACTCGGATTTCTGTGCGTAGCCCTTGGCGCGCCGCGTCTCGCGGTCCCAAAACTGCGGTCGCTCTGCTCTACCCACGGGCTGCTCCTTCCACGGGCGCCCGTGGCTCCGCCCCTCCGGGCTCGGCGGTCGGTCGCTGTCGAATAGCGAAATCTCCGTGTCGTCCACGGTAGCCAGAGACGGGTGATGGAAGCGGGGGCTCCTCCCGCGGCCGGGGCCGTGGACATGCATGGCGGTTGCTGAATATCTCAGGGCGTGAGGACCTGGGGGCAGGAGAGAGGGCTGAGACCCGGCGACCCTTACCGGCGCGGGTCTCAGTGCCTCGCGGTCTGCGGGACAAGAGGAGAGGGGTCCCAGAGGAGACTTGAAAAGTGGCTAAAAGGGGAATGCTGGGAAGGTCAGAGCCGGGGATAGTGGACACTCGCGCCCCCCGGGCCTCCGGCGTCGCCCTGGGGGCCCCTCGCCTCCTCCCCGCAGAGGCCGGTTCCCACCGACCCCGCATTCTACCTGGCCCAAGTCGAGGTGTCAGGACCAGAGCCCCGGAGGAACGAACAGGAAGAGGGTTGGGACCTCCCATCATCCATGCACCCTCAAGGTACAGAGACAATCTGAGTCGAGTGGGTCGGCGGAGACCTTATAACCCGGGACGCGGAGAGGCTGATTGGCTTCTCTAGAACCGTACAGACCCAATGGGAGTGGACCGCTGGGGACTCGTCATGAGTATCCGAAAAAGTGACCCCACAAAGGGCTGTAAGAGGCAGAAGTGAAACCCTGGGAGATGGGGAACTCCCCAACACTGACCTTCCTCGCCCAGACTTCGCCCTTGGGCTGAGACCCTGAGAGTCAGGCCTGGGGCCCGGACGGTTCCCCGAACCCTTCTCCTGCGCAGAGAGCTCTTTGTCACACTGTCTCCCTGAGTCCTGGCCCAGGGGCTGTGAGGAAACCAAAAAGAGACACCAAGGCTGGGCCTGCCCTTCCTCCTCTTCTCTTCCCAGAACCCCTTCCCCTGAAAATGGACTCTCTGCCTCCCACCGCCGCTTATCTCTCCCCTTGTCGTCTTCTAGTAGAAAACTCACCCCAGGGAACTTGATGTCAGAGAGTGAGCTCGCCCTGGGAATGGAGGTGGAGGACAGGGTTTCTCTTAACCCTGGAGGGAGCTGTGTCTGTAGAAACACTGGGTGGAGATCCTCAGAGACCATTCCTCCCTAGTTGTCTGTGAACCCCAGTGGGGGAGGCACAGTCTTGGGGAACCCTGAACATCAGGAAGCTGATCTGTAGGATAAGTGATTTTTGGGCCCATTGGTACAGAAATGTGTCTAACCAGCACTGCAGTCAGACTCACAAAGCTCCTGAATTCTACTTCCCACACAGTGTGTCTGTGACTTCTGGATTGTTGACATTGTGAAATGATCTTCATTCAGTAGCCCTGAGTTTGTCTGTGAGTCCCTCATGTTCTCAATACAGAGAAGCCCAGGGAAGCCGTGGTGTCACTTGTGCATTTCAGCAGGGGGCATGTTACATCCTTGAAGTACAAAGTGGCTCAATGTGGTCATATCCAAAATGATGGAGAGAGGGAAGGAAGGTTGGCTGAAGGCGTCCCAGACCCAGGGCAGAGTAAGGAGAGTTCAGAGAGGGTGTCAGGGAGCCTGGAGCCTAAGTCAGCCTTCAGAGGGGCAATAGTCCTGCCTCAGTTTCCCTGCTGTTCTCAATCTTTGATGGGATTAAGCCAGTGAGACACAAGGTCCCAGAGCAAACAGAGCAGCAGATTAGAGAGCACAGCAGCGGGGCCATCGGTCAGTTATGCTCCCTCAGGCTGAGGTCTGGGTGTGCATTCTCACGCTGCCACGTGACCTAGTGGAGGAAAGAATGACGAGAGAGGAAAAGGGAAGAACTGCTGGACCAGCACCTTTATGTAGACGAGAAGGGATAAGGCCTCGAGCACCAGCACAGGGACGGCTCTGGCTGGGAGTGTGGACAGCTCACCTGTGGTGACGTCTCCAAGTAGACGCTGTTGGAATTCTGTTATAATCGTCTTCTAATGTGTTCAGTTTCCTTAGTGAAGCAGGAAACAAGGTCACTGGCAGTGATGAGATGGGGAAGGAGGGTGGGTGTTTGAGCAGAGGATGGGGGAGACTGAGGGAGCCGTGCAGGGACAGGATGATTGTGGGCAGCAGTGTGGGGCCCCTTGTGGTCTGGGTCATGATGTTAATGTGACAGCATCCATGTGTCTGTGTTGTCTCCAGCCTCCTGTAGCTGCACGGGGCAGGTGCAGGGAGGGCAGAGGTAGAATTTCCTGGCTGTGTAGTTTTTCCAAGCAAGGGTGACAAGGTAAGGGAGATGAAAGGGAGGGATTGAAATGCTGACTCATGGAATTGAAGATGAGTGAGGAGGGAGGAGAGGACATCGAGGGGTGAGGGACGGTGACTAGATGATAGGATAATAACCTGGGATCCCTGTGGGCACAAAGGATTGTGGGAGGTGAGGTAGCACAGGGTGGTCTCGGGCCTGGGAAACAGGCACATTTGTGATGAATGGTTTGCTGATATTACATTATAACATGTGATCAAATAATCGCACCAGTGTTTCCAGAGCTTAGGCCGCCCTGCGGGGTGAGTAGGGAGATGGAGGGCAGAGCGTGGGAAGCATGGCGTGGAGACTGTGGGAGGCTGGGTTATTGGCAACTGACAATCTAGGGATGACAATGGAGGGGGGGGCCCATGAAGAGCAGAGCAGAAGGGTCATGGAGGAGGAGGAGCTCAGGGAAGTGAGGGGCCATGTACTGAGCCATCCTCTGCTGTGTGTGTTCTGTCCCTGCTGTAAAGTGACCACAAACCAAGTGGCTTTAAACAAGAAGCCCTTTATTTTCTCAATGTTGTGCAGGTTACACATCCGACAATTGTCCTCACTAGAATTAGGGAACAAGGGTGTCAGCGGTCTCCCTGCCCTCCACTGGGGTACTCTGGAAGAATCCACTGCCATGCTCAGCATCACTTGCTTGTCTGACTTAGATTCTTGCAGATGTGGGACTGAGTCACCCTGTGTCCTAGCTGGGGTGATCAGGCTGGGAGCTCACCCTGAGCTCCGCATGAGGATGTCTTCCTGTCCTGGGACGTGGCCCCCCAGGCAGCACACACAACTCCCTTCCCCCACGTGGGACCTCCTCCTGCCATCCCCTCACCCTCATCTCTCCTGCAGCATCTCTGACTCCAGCCAGAGACACCTCTCTGCTTTTAGGTTTATGTGACGTGATTGGGCCCAGCCAGGTGATCCAGGATGGTCTCCCTGTCCTAAGGTCCTTAACCTTCATTACATCACCAAGTCCCTTTGCCGTGTTAGGAAGACTGTCCACGTATCCAAACATTCAGGCTGGACATCGTGGGGACCAGTGTTCAGCCTTCCACATCTGATTAGGTTGAAATCACTAAGATCAAGGAGGTGGCACTCTGGGGATGATTACAGTGAGCCAGGAGCTAAAAGTAATTGGGAAATGGCCTTGGGGTCTTCAGGGATTACAGTGAGGGGAGTGAGGGGTCTGATCTGAGGATGGATTAGGGGATGTTAGGGAGGAGAGAGGGGAAAAGTCAAAGCAGTTGAGGAGAAGGACCCCACCCACCCCCAGGCCCAGGGCACAAGGTGTGTGGGAGGGAGACACCCCCATGGCAGGACTTCAGAGGGAGCCATGTCCTCAGGGAGACCCAGGTCCCTGTCAGAGCTGCAGGTGCAGGAACACCCTGGGAGGACTGTGCGGATTTGGTTGATCCTTGTCTGAGACCTCCGAGGACACAGTGGGAAGGTTTCAGGAGCTGGGGAGAGGGTGTGAGGGGAGACAGAGTAGGGGTGCACGGAGCCTATGGAGATGAGCATGCAAGATATTTTGGGGACCAGGGGTGACTGAGACAGACAGGGGAAAGGAGAGAACGAGGTTCATCCTGGTGTATTCAGGGCAGATGGTGGTGAGTGTGAGAGAGGTAGGTGGGAGGGGCAGGGGTCTGGGGCTCTCACTTGAGCTCTGTCGATGGGGATGAGAAGGTTTGTGGTGGTCCGTGTTAGTTCCAGTGTGTGGACCTTTTCTTGACCCCCTGATTGTGGAGTGGAGTGTGGGAGGAGAGAAGAAGTCTTAAATGATGTTCAGAAGTTCACTCCTAACCCTGACAGAGGGGACTGTGCCCACACAGGTCTCAGTGTGACACCTGCTGCTGGAGCTGTGGGTACCGGGGCACCAGGTGTGACCCTGACACAAGGGACCTTTCTGTCCTGATGAGAAGACAGAAGGCCCAGGGGGCTGTGCTCTGAGCCCCAGAGCCCCGTGTGCATGTCCACACTGTGGACGGTTATGTAGACATGAAGATTGTTCCCAAATTAGAGATGATTCCATTTCAAAATCCAAGTTTAAAAAAACTGAGAAATAGGAAGTGAAAGAAATGTTCCTACTTCTCTGTTTTCTCTGGTGTTACCATCAAGGGGACAGAGAGAGGGGTGGCCGGGAGGGGTGGACACTCAGAGACGGCACAAGGCCCTGAGCGCTCCTCTTCTCCACGTGAGAGGCTCTGGGTGGATGACACAGAGGACTTTGTGTGACTTTGACAATTTACACCATTAGGGAATTACAGCTATTTTCTTCAGTGTAACAATGACATTATTTGAAAGAAAATGTTATTTTTTAAGAAATTAATATTGAAAAAAAAAAAAAAGAAATTAATATTGAAATGTTTAGGGGTGAAGGTCATGATGTTAGTAGGTTACTTTCAAATAGTTTAACAAAAATTATAGAAACATTATGTAAAGAAAACATAGCAAAATATTAAAGTGATTAAATGAAGTTTTTATAAACTTTAGGTATGTTTGAAATATATCATAGTAACTTAGAGAAAATTTTTAAATAATGATGCATAATAACATGGGAAACATTCACAACATGCTGTTGAACGAAAATTAGGCTTTAAGTGTTTGTGTGAGGATGTCAGTGTGTGTCTCTGTGTGTACGTGTGAGAGCATGTCCATGTGTTTGAGTGTGTTGCTGTGTGTGAGTGTGCCACGGTTGTACACTCAGTGTGTCGGTGTGCAGCCGTGAGTGTGGCAGTCTGAGTGTACTCACTCACTCATTCACTCAACACAACAACGGGACATTTCAGGGCAGTGGAAATGCAGCTGTGGACATCACATCCCTGTCCCTGTCCTCACAGAGCTTACAGTCTCAGGAAGGGACAGATTGTAACAAATAGATACAGTGTAAAGTGTGCTAGTGACCTGGGTGTGAACAAAAGCCCAGCAGCGAGGGGAGAGGGAGGATGAGGTGACCCAGGCAGGACAGGGAGGCCCCTCAGGAGGACCTGGGGAGACGGTCAGGGAGGGAGGTGCTGCCTGGTGACAGGTCCTTGGCCCTGGGCCTCAGCAAGGGCTCTGAGGTGTGAGCACCCTGGGCGCCTGTGCAGGAGGAACACCGGGGACCTGGGGGGGGCCCTCTCACAGCCACTGCTCTGTCCCTTGAGCCCGTCTGGAAAGGGTCCTGCAAATGTAACACATTTTGTAAAGGTCACTGCAGACTTTCCAGGAGTTGAAACGGGACGTGTCCCTCCCTGCGCAGCCCCGGGCTCCCAGGTGTCCCGCCAGGGATGAGCCTGTGACCATTTTCTGTGTGTCCTTCCTGAGAGAATCTCACACAAGTGCTGTTACTGTTGCACATGGAGAAGGAGCGCTGTAAACACAGAGCAGAAGAAACGTTTCTTTCCAGTTTCCCGGGAGTCGTGTCCTCATCACGGGGCTGGAGAGCGGGGTCGCAGTGGGCAGGGGGCACCTCGGAGACGGCACAGGGCCCGGAGCGCTGCTCCCCCTCAGTCCTGCCCATCCCTGACCCTGACACCTGCGGAGCCCAGGACGCCCGGAGGCCTCTTCACCCCCAGGGAGGCCCAGCCTCTGGTCAGCTGCCCCTGACCCACTGCGGCCCAGACCCTCCCAGCGCGCAGTCAGCGTCTGGGGGCCTCGCGGGGCGCCCCCGTGTGGTCACAGCGCTGAGGACGGAAGACCAGCTTCCCTTTCTGCTGCTCAGCGGGGGCTTCCTGGGGTCTCCCTCTGCTCCCAGCACAGAACAGGGCCTTGAACACGGAGGGGACCCCGTCCTGTGTCAGGCCAACAGATATATGAAAAGATGCTCATCTTCTCTAGCTCTGAGAGAAATGCAAATCAAAACTACAATGAGATACCACCTCACACCTGTTAGACTGGTTGTTGTCAACAAGACAGGTAACAAGTGTGGGAGAGGCTGTGGAGAAGAAGGAATTCTCACTCCCTGCTGGTGGGAATGTAGACTGGTATGGAAGAAAGGATGGTGGTTCCTCAGGAAATGAAGAGTTGAACTAAAATATGGCCCAGCAATCCCTCTACTGGGTATCCACCCAGAAAAACTAAAAAAATTGGTACACGAAGACACTGCCATGTACATCACAGCATTATTCACAGTGGCCAAGACATGGAAACAACCAAAGTGTCCCTTGAGAGAGGACTGGATAAAGGAGATGTGGTCCATATATACACTGGAACACCACTCAGCCACGAGAAATGACACATTGCCATTTAGGACAACATGGCTGGACCCTGAGCATATTACACTGAGTGAAATAAGTAAGTCAGAAAAAGCTAAGCACTGGGTGATTTCAGACACAGGTGTCATATATAACAGAGCCTCATGGAGATAGAGAAAAGTGAAGAGTTTTCCAGGGGAAGAAGGAGGTGGGGAGTGGGTGGAGGGAGGAGACGAAAGAGGAACAAATACTCAGTAATGGAAAATGATCTGACTCTGGGTGATGGATACACAACAAAATCAACAGTTCAAACACCATAGGAAATTTTTACCTGAAACCCATGTACTCTTAATGATCAATGTGACCCCATTACATTTGATTTTCTTTCTTTCTTTTCTTTTCTTTTCTTTTTTTTTTTTTTTTTTTTTTTTCAGAGACAGAGATAGAGTCAGAGAGGGGGATAGATAGGGTCAGACAAACAGGAACAGAGAGAGATGAGAAGCATCAGTCATCAGTTTTTTATTGTGGTATTTTAGTTGTTCATTGATTGCTTTCTCATATGTGCCTTGACCGGGGCCTTCAGCAGACCGAGGAACCCCTTGCTCAAGCTAGCGACCTTGGGTCCAAGCTGGTGTGCTTTTTCTTCTTCTTCTTCTTCTTTTTTTGCTTAAACCAGATGAGCCTGTGCTCAAGCTGGCAACCTTGAGGTCTGGAACCTCGGTCCTCTGATCCAAGTCGACACTCTATCCACTGCACCACCACCTGGTCAGGCACATTTGATTTTCTAAATAAAAAATTTTAAAAAGGTTCTTTTTGTTTCACCTTTGTCATTTTAATTGTGACGTGTCTTGGTGTCAGCTTCCTTGGGCTCATCCTGTTTGGGAATCTCTGTCGTTCTTGGATGTCTGTGTCTGTTTCCTTCCCCAAGTTAGAGAAGTTTTCAGTCATTATTTTCTAGTACAGGTTTTCAATGCCTTGTTTCTCTCTTCTTCCGATTCCCCTATGATGCGGATGTTGTTACACTCGATGTTGTCCCAGAGGTCCCTTAAACTCTCCTCGTTCTTTGGGTGTGTGTGTGTGTGTGTGTGTGTGTGTGTGTTCCAAGAGGGTGTTTCCTAGTTCTTTGTCTTCCAAATCGCTGATTCAGTTTTCTGCTTCATCTGTTCTGCTGTTGATTCCATCTAACGCAGTGGTCCTTAAGCCCCGGGCCATGGGCCGGTACCGGTCCATGGGTCATTTGGTACATGTCCGCAGAGAAAGAATAAATAACTTACATTATTTCCATTTTATTTATATTTAAGTCTAAACGATGTTTTATTTTTTTTAAATGACCAGATTCTCTTTGTTACATCCGTCTAAGACTCACCCTTGATGCTTGTCTTGGTCACGTGATACATTTATCCGTCCCACCCTAAAGGCAGGTCCGTGAAAATATTTTCTGACATTAAAGTGGTTCGTGGCCCTAAAAAGGTTGGGGACCGCTGATCTAACGTGTTCTTCACTTTGACTGGATTCTCTAAGTGGTTCCTGTGTCCCTTCTCTCCTTCTCCTCTCTGGTTGAAGTCCTCACTGAGCTCCGTGAGCCCCTCACACCAGTGCTGTGGACTCGCCTCTAGTGGACGCTGGTCTCCACTCTGTTCAGTTCTGTTTCTGCACTTTAGTTTTGCGCCTTCATTTGGCTCCTGTTCCTCTGTCCCCTCATCTCAGCTGCCTCTCTGCCTTTGCTTTTATGTATTAGATGAATCTGCTCTGATTCCCAGTCTTGGCAGGGTGACCTGATGTAGGAGGTGTCCTGTGGGGGCCCAGAGGTGCAGTCGCCTGGTCCCCTGAGCTGGGTGTTCCACGAATGACCCTTGTAGGAGTTTCGTGTGCCCTGTTGTTGAGCCTTGATTGGTGTTGGCACATCTGTGGGTGGGGTTGACCCTCAGGCTGACTGGCTGTGAGTACTGTCCACAACCACAGCATAAGAGCTGCTTTTGGGGGGCTGTCCTAATAAAATAAGACTCAGCAGAGCAGCCTTGTGTCTGCCAAAAATGCCCTGTTCTTGTTCTGCTTGTGGAGCTAATAGTGCGGTGCTGTGTTGTGTCTGAAGCCGGCCACTGAGTGTGTTGGTTCTGGGGCCTCTTAGGAGGGGCTGCAGTGCAGGCGAAGGTCCAACACTACCTGGGAGGAGCTACAGTGATCCGTGGCTGGTAGCTCCCTGTGCTGGGCCTGGAGGCACATGGGAGAGGCCACGCTGTGAACTGAGGCCAGCTGCCCCCAGTACCAGGCCTGGGGCAGGCCAGCAAAAGGAAGAGGACACCCTGAAACTCACTGCCACCTGCCTGCTGCCTGTAAGGCTCAGTCCCTGAAAGAGCCTCAGGTGCACAGGTGTTGGATGAGGTGGGGTCTTAGGCTGAGACAAATGGTGTTCACCAGGCTAATGAAGTGTCATATTTGCCTGGTGGGGGGACTGCTGTCCCTCCAACCCTCGGTCTGAAGCCACACAACTCAGTCTCTCCCTACATGTCTCTGGCACCCCCTGAGCCACCGTCCCTCCTCTGGAGCCTAGGGTGAGTGCCCAAGGGTGTCTGTGCTGGCCCTTTAAGAGGAACACCTGGGACTCCAGCCGCCCCTGTCTCACCCAGTCAGATGGAATCCCTGATTTTCACAGCCAGGTGTTGAGGAGGCTCCTCTTCCTAGCGCTGATGCTCCGGGCTGGGGAGCCTCGTGTGGGACTGGGACCCCTCACAATTCTGGGGGAACCTCTGTAGCTGAGATCTCTCTCCTGATCCTCAACTGCCACATGTGGGTGCGGGGCCAGCCCATTTCCTGTCTCCACCCTCCAACTGTCTCAACATGGCTCCTTCTTTATGCCCTCAGTTATAGGACTCCTGCTCAGGCGGACTTCACAGGGTTCTCCAGGTTCATTGTTCTGTAATTCAGCTGTGATTTTGATGTGGTCATGGGAGGAGGCCAGCACACTGTCTACTTGCTCTGCCATCTTGACCAGAACCCTGACGTGGCACTTTTAAATAAGGTGGTCAGAGTGGGTCCCACTGAGGTGACTATTGAGCAGACTTGAGAAACTGACCATGCAGAAATTTGATGGAAAGACATTCCTGGATCGCCCTCTGCACGTACCCAGGACTTTGCACAGGGCAGGTGATAAAACCGCAGTGGGCACAGAGGTGGGCACACATGGGGTCACTGGGGCCATGGTGTCTCCTTCCTGCCCTGGGTGTTAGAAGTCCTGGAGCTGGGGGTGGGGGCACTGCTGTGTGGAGGAAGACCAGGAGAGGAGGGAGGAAATAAAGATGGGGAGTGGATGTGGGAAGCCCCCATCATCTCTGCTGTCGCTTTCCTGAGCCCAGGGTTTCCCAGGTTGTGGTGACTGAAGTGGACGGTGTGGGCAGTCACACTGTGGGAGGCTGCGTGTTGGTCTCTCACCTGCCAACAGCAGACTTTCCTGGCTGTGGGCAGGAACTTCCTGACTGTGGACTCAGGACTGAGTGGAACAGAACCTGGGGGAAGAGACACATCAGTGATGGACAGATCTTGGTCTCTAAATACCATTCCACAATAGAAAGAACCAGGGCTTCCTAGTAAAATGGTTAATTTTAGGGCTAAGACAGAAGAAAATACAGGATGAGCTGGGAACATCTTGCAGTGCCAGGGAGGGGGTGTACCCCACATGTGCAGCATGTCAAGGGACGTCGGGGCCAACCTGAAAGAGCTGCTGTGAGCACAGTGGGGACAGTGTGAGCTCACGTGACACGATGAGAAAGTGTAGCCCACATACAAAGCAGGGACCATGAGTGCATGCTCCTCTAAGTGACTGAGACTTCAGTGAGGGCAAGACTTTCTTAGATTTCCAAATTCTACATGAAGAGAATCCCCCTCCCAGCAGGTGGAGCTTAATTCCTCCCCTTGAATGTGGGCTGGACTTGGTGACCTGCTTCCAAAATATAGACCATGGAAAGTGAAAAATGACTAACTGTAACTCACAACAACTGACCATTGAAGAACACTGGTTTAAGCTGTGCCGATCCACTTACACACAGAATTATTTTTATTTTAATTTTTTTTTCATTTTTCCGAAGCTGGAAACGGGGAGGCAGACAGACAGACTCCCGCATGCGCCCGACCGGGATCCACCCGGCATGCCCACCAGGGGCGATGTTCTGCCCCTCTGGGGCGTCGCTCTGTTGCATCCAGAGCCATTCTAGCACCTGAGGCAGAGGCCACAGAGCCATCCCCAGCGCCCGGGCCATCTTTGCTCCAATGGAGCCTTGGCTGCGGGAGGGGAAGAGAGAGACAGAGAGGAAGGAGAGGGGGAGGAGTGGAGAAGCAGATGGGCGCTTCTCCTGTGTGCCCTGGCCTGGAATCGAACCTGGGACTCCTGCACGCCAGGCCGACACTCTACTGCTGAGCCAACCAGCCAGGGCCCACACAGAATTATTTTAATAAATACATACAGTGTTGTAAATGTATTTTCTCTTCTATAAGATTTTATGATCAACGTTTCCCTTACTCTAGTTATTTTACTGTAAGATTATAGTATATAATGCTATATAATATATAAACTATGTTATGTGTAAGGTCTACTAGTAGTTAAGTTTTCGGCAAGTCAAAAGTTATACACAGATTTTCTACAGAGTAGAGTAAATGTGACCCTACTACCCATGTTCAAAGATCACCTGTATTTTACATGGAGAAATGATGTAGAAATCACCATAATCATGTAGAAAAGTGATGTTAATATCACGCATCCCCTGACAAGATGTGATGAGGAAGACACTTGTCCTTATGGAATTCCTCCCCAGACCCACATCCCCAACCTAATCATGACAAACATCAAACAAACCTACAATGAGAGCCGTTTTGCTAATTATCTGCTCAGGATCCTTCAAATCTTTCAAGGTCATGAAAACAGGGAAAATAATTCAGCAGATCAGAGGAGACTAAGGAGACACAACAACTTAGTGCATTCAGGTTCCCAGATTTGATCCCGGAACAGAAAAAGGACGTTACTGGGAAAAGTGGTGACATTCAAACAAAGTCTGTAGCTCAGCTGACAGTGTGTCCAATGTTAAATCGCTGAGTTTCTTAGTCTCAGCATGACTCTGTTACATGTTAACATTAAGGGAAGCTGAGTGACGGGCACACGGGAGCTCTGTTTTCTACCTTTACAACTCCTGTGTAAATTGAACATTACTCAAAAATAATTTGCAAAAGTGAAATGAAACAGACAATCCAAACAGAATCATATTTATGAAAGAAATTGAATCACTCCCTAACTAGCGGGTGGTGCCCCCTATGTTGCCAGCTTGAGGGTGGGATCATAGACATGACCCCATGGTTGCTTCATTGAGTCCATAGGGTGCTGCTTTGAAGCCCAAGGTCACTGGCTTCATCAAGGGGTCGCTCATTCTGCTGTGGTCCCCCGGTCAAAGCACATATGAGAAATCAATCATTTAACAAGTAGTGTACGACATGAAGAGTTGATGCTTCTCGTCTCTCTCTTTTCCTGTCCTTTTATCCGTAGCTTTTCCTTTCTCTGACTCTCTCTCTGTCTCTGTCAAAAAAGAAAGAAAGGAAGAAAAAAGAAAGAAAGGAAGGAAGGAAGAAAGAAATTGAATGAAAATGAGTAACATCCCAAAACAGAAAGCACCAAGCCCCAATGGGTTCACTGGTGAATTCCACCAAACGTCCGGGGGAGAAATTATATGAATTCTCCACAGTCTCCTTCAGAAGATGGGAGGGGAATACCTCCCACTTCATTCTGTGAGGGCAGCATTGTCCTGATACCAACACCAGACACACATTATAGGAAAACTGCAGACTGATATCTGTCATCACACAGACATAAACATCCTCAACAAAATATCAGCACATCAAGCCCACAGTGTATACGGAGAACTGTCCATCACAGCCACGTGGGATCTGTCCCAGGTGTGCAAGGCTAGTTCAACATTTGAACAAGAATTAATACAGCAATTTTCAATCATTTTCATCTCATAGCACACAGAAACTAATTGCTAAAGTTTTGTAGTACACCAAAAACTATATTTTCTGCCTATCTGACCAAAAAAATATGTTTAATTTTAATTCATTCACACTTGATGGATTGCTATTGTTGTGTTGGTTGTTGCCATTTTTTATTTGACAATTTAGAGGAAAAGAGGTCAGTGCCCCTGACAAAATAGTCAGTAATTGCATGTTTGAAAAATTCTTGTTTCAGACCCATTGAAAATAGCTGCTCTATACTTTATGTAAAATGAATAATTAGACCAAAATTAGACCCTCTCTTCACCTTCACAATAATTTGCCACAGAAAACAACACCCACCGACCCACCGTCAGTGTGAACTGTAGGAGCAGGGCTGTGTGTGAGGAGATTTGTGTGTGTGGCTGTGAGCCTTTCTAACCAGAGGCACGCCTGTCACACCCTGTGTCCCTAGGACGGGGGGCTGGGCTGCCAGATGAATGCAGACCTAGAGGATAAGTCCGACTCTTCTATATGTTGATGCGTTCAAAAGGTTTGCTTTTTAGGCCTTGGCCAGTTGGCTCAGCGGTAGAGCATTGGCCTGGCATGTGGAAGTCCTGAGTTCAATTCCTGGCTAGGACACAGAGGAGACGTGCCCATCTGCTTCTTCCCCCTTCCTCCTCTCTTCTCTCTGTCTCTCTCTTCCCCTCCAGTAGCCAAGGCTCCATTGGAGCAAAGTGGGCCTGGGCACAGAGAATGACTTCATGGCCTCTGCCCCAGGTGCTAGAATGGCTCTGATTGCAACAGAGCAACACCCCAGAGGGGTAGAGCATCGCCCCCTGGTGGGAAGGCTGGGTGGGAACCGGTTGGGCGCATGCGGGAGTCTGTCTGACTTCCTCCTTGATTTAATTTCAGAAAAATAGAAAAAAAAAAAAAAGGCTTAGCTTTTTAGTTTTGGTCCAGGCCTGTTCATTATTGTATGAAAAGAAAAGGATTTACATTTATTATATGACATTTCTAATTTTTAAAATTCTGACCTGGATGTGATTTCTAAATGGTAGTGGAAACAACATGCTCCTAATAAGTTACAGGTTGACTCAGTGCTGTGTGAATACGGGTTGGACAGCCCAGAATCACGGTCTGCTCGTCCTCGAATAACCGAGAACAACTGTCCCGAGCTCCCTGGGTGAAGGCAGCAAACATGCCCACGGGGCAGCCCAGCGACACACAGCAGGTTCCGGGAGGCCCTGTCCAAGGTGCCCCCTCCCCAGTAGCTGGGAGACCCCTGTTTCCTTCTTGTCTATGAATAAACCACAGTGAGCTTCTTCATTGAGTCCCAGCGTTTACCACAATCCTCAGAAACAAAAGGCAACACAGAGACGACTGGGTGCCCAGTCTTAGGAGAAGCAGACGAGGACACTGAGATTCCTTGTCCCTGGAGTTAAACAGAAGGGAGCTGGGAGGGAGGACCCATGAGAGAACTGCGGGCAAGAACAGAGAGAAGGACGATGGAACTAGTTCCCGGCGAATCACAGCACCAAGATCCTCCAAGGAAGCTGGGTCTGTCTCAGAACCACCCTCTGGGACTGAAGAAACGCAGAGAAACCCTTGTTCCAACACACACACGGTTTTCGGGTCAGACCCGGGGCCTGTGGAGGAACAAGAAACACTTAATCTAGTTGCAGACCCGTGTTCCTCCAAGTCCATGGAAAGAAAAATCGCGGTGAGAGACTGCATCTGCCTGATGAGAACGGGGTCCCCAGGCCTCCCTCACAGGGCACAGCGTCTGCTGTCCCCTCCCCCACCCCCAGGGGCAGAGGGTGAGAGCCAGCTCAGGCCTGAGGCTCTTCCCAGCAGGTGCCCCGGAGTCACAGCACAAGGAAGGGGCTTCATCCCTCTGCCACCCACCCTCTCAGGAAGAACAAGGCTGGAGTAGTCCCTGTTTCTCAAAATCCCCAGGGAACGGAAAGGAAAGGAGGAAAGACGATGTATTCAGCCTCAGACAGTGACATGAACTTCTCCATCCTGGGGTCCTGTCACTGGGACTTCAGTCAGGAGCGGTGTGAAGACTAGTCCAGCACTGAGTGACCCCTGCAGGAGCCAAGTCCCCGGAGACCTCGTGTGTCTGGCTGGGATAAGGGTCCCCCTGGGGACACTCCCCTCCCTAAGGCCGTCTTGTCTCCTCCCCCATCTGATTTCAGGTGCCTCCAGCTGTCTGGGGCATTGCTGTCCCGTGTCTGTCCCTTATGTGAGACAGGGGAGTGGTCAGGAGATGGACACACCTCGCCCCCCTCCCAGGCGTCCTGACTGTCCTTGCTCCGCAGACGCAGGAAGGTCTCGCTGCAGGAAGCGGAGCCCCAGCTCAGAGCCTGAGATGCGGCCGGCACCTTGCTCCACGCAGAACAGACCCAGGGTCAGGCTCCCGTCCGCCTGCTGCAGACGCTCAGGGACAGTGACTCTGCACCTGATGTAAAACTCCAGCACGGGGACAGTGAGAGGCACAGGCCTCGGACAGGGAGTGCGTTTAGAAAGGGCCCCGCGTTCTGGACTTAGGCTGTGACCTCACACAGCCCGTCCTGGCTCCGGCCCGTCCTGGCAGATGGACATTTATTTTAGGGTTTCATCCCGGTCGGGACGCCCCTCTCCGTGCTGGACGCCTGGCGGCGGGGGCAGGAGGGGGACAATAGACGCCCGTGTGCGCGGGTGTTTGTTCCGGTTTCGTGTCCAAAATACCCGGGTTGCCTTGCACCCTGACCCGGAGTAGACACTCCCCCCCACACACACACACACGCCCCTACTTCTTTCCTCTGTGGATCTCCCAAGACACAGGGTAACCCCACATCCCTGAGTCCCTGGAGGGCTGGAGCTAATAACTCCTTCTCTCCGCAGGAAGCTCTCCCACACGGGTCTAGACGCAGGGCAGGGAAACAGGTCCTGGGTAAAACCCGTGGGCACAGCGGCGCCTCCCGCCCCGCACGTGTCTCGGTCTCTGCCGCCCCCTGGCGCCGGCGCTTCGCCCTGCCCGCTAGAGAATGTCATCAATGCGCAGATTACTGCCTGCTGGTCCTGGGGGCACAGAGAATGTTGTCCTTGAGAAGTCAAGGACACTCAGCCTCCTGTGGAGCCCGCCCAGGCCTGAGCCACGTGGACGGAGGCTCCACAACAGTGGGCGGAGCTGTGAGACCCCAGGATGGGTCTCACTCGTGGTGTCCCCACCAGTGAGACACAGCTAAAGAAGGGACTGAGGTGAGAGCGCCCGCCTTTCTTCAGTGTGGGGGCAGCTGGGGGGTCACTCAGCCTCCAGCGAGGGGCAGGTGCCCGGTGTTCCTAGAGCCGCCTCTGGTCCCCGCTGAGCCACCTGCACAAACCAAATGACACGTTCAGTTGTGAGCAGGACACGCTCACATTAAGGCCAATCACTGCCATCCGCAGGGACTCTTGTTATAAGACAATGGAGTTGGTCAGTAGTTGGAGCAGAGGGCAGACCCCAGGGAGCCCTGAACAGCCCCCCAAGCGCCGCTGGCCTCGTGGTCATTGCAACTCGAGGAGGAGTCGCTGCTGCCCAGCCGGCCCTGTCCCCGTCACCTCACTGCAACCACTGGCAGCGAGGCCGGGACCCCGCAACCACTGGACCCTCCACCCACAGCCCTGCGGGTACCAGGCCAGGCACCACCGGGAGCTGAGGGGAGCAATGACATCACATGGGGGCACCTGCTTGAGGGGAGGGGACAGGAAGGTCATCACAAGGAAGGTTTTGGGAAAACTGAAATGGTTCAGTGTAAAGAACTGATATGGTCTCATCAGCAGGAATGCCACCAAGGAAGATGCATTTGCACAGCAGACTGCCCTGAAGGACAGTGACCCCAGGGAGCGTCCCCGTGGGGTAGGAGATGGACAGACTGGGGAGCTCGATGCTGGTGAAGGAGTAAAGGGTGCGGAGACCGCACATGTCACAGACCCCCACCCCATCCCATCCCCTGGCGTCCAGCGCAAAGAAGGAAACATGCCGCAGACCGGACCCATTACAGACGCTGTCCACGTGGCCGGGGTCCTCCGCTCCGTCACCTGCAGAATGACCAGAATGGTGGGCAGGGGAAAAGCATGAGACACCAGAGAACGGGCTGAAGGCCAGGCCCAACAGCACCGACCCTCCCGCAGGGGACGGTTCCCACCTACCCCATGCGGCACCCGGTGGGCGTGGACCCCAGTACTCGGTCCCCATGCAGGGAGAGGGGATGCGGGGCGCTGACAACCACGGGGCACGAGAGCAGGGGACCAGGGAGCAGAGTGGGTATCGGGGCTACGACCACGTTTCCGTTTCCGCAGGGGCTCCCTCACCACAGAGCCTGGAGAGGCTGGTGACTCGGAAGACAAGGAACATCAAGGAGAGGAGACCCAAGGTCAGCAGCCACCTCCACGTCGGTGCCGGGGCGACTTCAATTACTGACACAGACGCCCAGAAAACCCTAAACCACAAGCAGCAAGGAGACAGAAGCAGCCCGTCCACCAGCTGAGAACTCCCTGCTCTGGGGCCCAGCAGGGCGGGCTGAGTGGGTGCGGGCTGACCTTCTCTGCCTCATCGGGTCAGTCAGCAGCAAGAAGACAAGGACACGGAGTCCCAGCGACAAGAAAGGAGCAGAGGATTGGAGCTGAAGACCTGAGGGCTTCTTGGTCAGATAACTAGAACCACCTGCATCATCTATGCAGCACGGGTGTTTTTGTCACTCTTGTTTTTACCTAAAGATGCCTCTTTTTGGTCATGACAAACATGCTTATAAAAAAAAATGAAAAAAGAAAAAGCCTAATTTTTCTCAATACACCTTTTTTTTTTTCTTTTTTTTTTTTTACAGAGACAGTGAGAGTGTCAGAGAGAGGGATAGATAGGGACAGACAGACAGGAAAGGTGAGAGATGAGAAGCATCCATGTTTTTCATTGGGACACCTTAGTTGTTCATTGATTGCTTTCTCATATGTGCCTTGACTGTGGGCCTTCAGCAGACCTAGTAACCTCTTGCTCAACCAAAGACCTTGGCTCCAAGCTGGTGAGCTTTGCTCAAACCAGATGAGCCCGCACTCAAGCTGGCAACCCTGGGGTCTTGAACCTTGATCCTCCGCATCCCAGTCAGATGCTCTATCCACTGCGCCACCGCCTGGTCAGGCTCAATACACCTTTAGAAGTTTATAAATTGTTTCATATCTGGTCAAGATGAGATTTTTAAGAACCTCATTTTTATTTTGTAATAAAAATATACAACTTGATTTTTTCTAGAAAGTCAACAAACTGCAAGCACCTGTTTGTAAAGGTCTTAAAAATAATGGTAATTTTTTAAAAAGACCATCTCCTAACTCCCCCTGAAAATTACCCCCGGACTTGCACCTGAGGGTTTGGATTCAAGGCAGAAGGTGGTTTGGGGTGTAGACCTTGCTGACCCAGAGGGGGCTCTGAAGGACGGGGTCCCACAGGCGGAAGACCAAGGGCAGCTCTGAGGAGCAGATGAGTCCTGATGGGAGAGGACAGACGGGCAGAGCTAAAGCCACCTCAGGTTACCACACAGAAGTGTTTGCAATGAATTTCCAAACCTTTAGAAAATTAATATAAAATAGGCTTAGCATAAAATTTACCACTTTGTTTACTATTGTAAAGTATACAATTCAGTGGCACTTAGTGCACAGACAGTGTTGTGCAACCATCACTACGATTTAGTCTCAAAGCAATTTTGTCCCCCAAGAAGGAAGTCACTTACCCAGTAATCAGTCACCCCCATCCCCACTGCCCCCGTCCACGGAGTCACTGATCTGCTTTCTGTCTCCCTTTGCCTCTTCTGGATATTTGATGTCAATGGAGTCAGACCACACGGAGCTTTTGTGTCTGGCTTCTTTCACTATCACAGTGTCTTCAAGGTTCATCCATGCTGTAGTATCGATGAGTGCTTCATTGTTTAAATGTTCACCTCATATTCCACTTTATGGTTACACCACCATTTCTTTATCCATTCATCAGCTGATGGACATCTGTGCATCGTATTGTCTTTTAAATCATGTAGGGAAAATAGCTATCAATAAAAAAGCAACACTACTGGCCTCTATGTTTAGCTGTGCAGTTCCATGTACTGTTCTTTATTTCTTCATCTAGTTTGAAATCACTTTTTAGTGTCCTTTTGTTTCAGCTTACAGGGATCCTTCCAGCATTACAGGTAGGTGAGATGAACTCCTCAGCTTTTGTTCGCCTGAGAATGTCTTCATCACTCCTTTATTTCTTTTTTAAATTTACTTTTTTTACTTTTCTGTTACAGTTAATGCACAATATTACATTAGTTTCAGGTGTGCTGCCTAGAGCTTGGACATTTATATCACTTCCAAAGTGATCACCCTGATAAATCTAATATCAACCTGGCACCGTACAAAGTTATTACAATATTGTTGACTGTATTCTCTATGCTGTACTTTAAATCCCTGTGACTATTACGTAACTACCAATATGCACTTATTAATCCCTTTACCTTTCACCAGACCCCTACCACCTGCCCCCCACACACACACACAAAAAAAATGTTCTCTGTGTCTATGGGCTTATTTCTTTTGCTTGGTTAGTATTTTTCTTTGTTTGTTTACATTTCACATATAAGTGAAGTCCTCTGGCATTTATCTTCCTGTCTGACATATTTCTCTCAGCACAATACGCTCTAGGTCCACCCATGTTGCTGCAGATGGAAAATTACATTCATATTTATGTCTGGGTCATATTCCATCGTATATATACACCACTTCTTCTTTATCCATTCCTCTACTGAGGGACACTGCCTAGGTCACTTCCATATCTCAGCAATTCTAAATAATGCTTCAGTGAACACATGGATGGATATGTCTTTTTGAATCGGTGTTTGGGTTTCCTCAGATACACACCCAGAGCTGGAATTGTTGGTTCCTTCTTTGTCTCCTGTTCGTAGCCTTTGTTTTAAAGTCTATTTTCTCTGATATTAGGATCCCTACCCTAGCATTTTCTTTACATTTTCATTTTTATGAAATACCATTTTCCATTCCTTTTCTTTCAGTCTCTGTGTGTCTTTTGATCTGAAGTGACTCTCTCTGGTAAACAGAATATATATGAGGTTTTTTTTTCTTATCCATTCAGCTACCATATTTCTTTCAATTGGATCATTTAATTTTACATTTGAAGCCAGTATTGATAAGTACATAGTTATTGTCACTTTACTGTTCATACATATATTCATTTTTCTTGCATTTTCTTAAGTCCCTTTAACATTTCTTGTAAAACAGTTTGCTGATGATAAACTCCATTAGCTTTTTCTTTAAGCTTTTTCTTTTGGGGAAAGCTCTTTATCTGTCATTTGAGTCTAATGATAGCTTTGCTGGGTCAAGCAATCTTGGCTGTCGGTCCTTGCTTTCATGACTTTGACTATTTCTCTTTTTTTTTTTCCAAAATTTAATTTTTACTTGAAATTTAAAATTTTATCACTAGCAATAATTACTACCAGCAATTTTTCTTAATATTGCAGGAGTACTTTATTCATTCTGAAGAAAATATCTGCCATATATCTAGGTATGAATAACCACTTTATCAGCTGTACTTCATACTAAACATTACATACAAAAAGGGAGAAGGTAGATCAATTCTTTTTTTTTTTTCTTTTTTGTATTTTTCTGAAGCTGGAAACGGGGAGAGACAGCCAGACTCCCGCATGTGCCGACCGGGATCCACCCCGCACGCCCACCAGGGGCGATGCTCTGCCCACCAGGGGGCGATGCTCTGCCACGACCAGAGCCACTCCAGCACCTGGGGCAGAGGCCAAGGAGCCATCCCCAGCGCCCGGGCCATCCTTGCTCCAACATCCTTGGTCCAATGGAGCCTTGGCTGTGGGAAGGGAAGAGAGAGACAGAAAGGAAGGAGGGGGGTGGAGAAGCAAATGGGCGCTTCTCCTATGTGCCCTGGCCGGGAATCGAACCCGGGTCCCCCTCACGCCAGGCCGACGCTCTACCGCTGAGCCAACCGGCCAGGGCCGGTAGATCAATTCTTAACTCACACAATCTCCTAAGTACTTTTCCTTGAAATAACCATTATACTCAGTACTCAGCAGAAATGCTTTATGTGTAATTTCCATTTCATAATGCTGAATATTAAGTATAGACCAAGTATTAGCATTTAATAAAAATAATAATCATTAGTGCTTCATTAAAGACATTCTTAAATAAAGTGGGTTACTATCTTTTTTTGTACTACAACATGTGTGTGACGAAAATGAATACAATGACTACTGATACAGTTTGGTGCTACTATCTTGATTTGTGTTTAGGGCATGCACAGTTTTATTCACCTTTGTTTTGTTGCATTGGTGCTAATGTAAACACAAAAATAGCAAAGGAAGTCTTAGAGTTATTATGGAAATAGTGTTGACTTGTGAAGCTCCTGACTGGTTTTTTGGGACTCCTTGCCTGCACAGCAAATATATGGATTGTGCATTCCGTTGACAACTACTGATCTGAAATACTCACAGAGGGGAGCTTACAGACACACAGGTGTGCTGGTGTGGCACCAAAGACTTAGAAACCAAAGGAAAACAAAGCAGAACGAAAGGAAAGGTCAATAGCTAAACTTCCACTAATTATTAGATAAATGTAAATTACATAAGAAGATAGCAATTTACAATCAATCAAATGGCAAAACAAAATAGAAAATAATATCAAGTAATGAATCCTCCAATAATGGTGGGAGTATAAACCGGCATAGTCACTTCAATCTGTTAGTTGTTAGTAAAGCAAAGAAACTTGTTCCTGGATATTTTTCCTTAAAAATTTGCATAATAGTTCAATAAGAAATGTACACATAGCCCTGGCCGGGTGACTCGATGGCAGAAACATTGTCCTGGGGTGTTGGAGGTGGCAGGTTCGAGGCCCCTGGTCAGGACATACAACCGATGACACACAACTCAGTGGGATGGCAAGTCCATGTTTTTCTCTTTCTCTCTCTCTCTCTCAAATCAAGGGAAAAATTTTAAAAAATGTATACATATATTTATTGTAGATGTTTTTATGTCAGCAAAGAAGAGCAGCTTAGGTAAATATCCACAGAGAAATAGAGAGTTTAAAATATAAAATGTGCATGTGTGTGTGCTCTTGCGTACATGCAAATAGGTATATTTTCTAAGAGAAGTGATTGACTAGATTTATACATTGCTATCTAAAAACATCAGAATGTGAGAAAGCAAACAGAATTAAATATACACAATGCCACTTATGTAAATTTAAAAACACATATGTATAACATAATATCAGGCACTTTTTGTTAATTCATTTGAATATATCAACATGGAGAAAGTAAAATGAAGGTTGCACATCAACTCTAGTAGTTTGGGTGTCTTTATGTGTGAAGACAAATGGGAATGAATGAATAATAATGCCAGGAAATAAGGAGGTTCATCCTCAAATCAGTGCTGGCAGATGATGTCCTAAGTGGAAGAAGGGTTCGTTGGTTCCTCCCAATTACTCCTCCCTTTTCCAGGACAGGAAAATGATGTAAGTGCGGCCATCTGATACAGTAAGTAGTTCTTATGTAATGCTGGTGGCTGAGGCCAAGCAGGTTCACTTTGAATTCGGACAGATAGTAGAAAAATTGCGGAGTCAGAAAGCGTTGGGCCATTCCGAGTAATAAAGTCTCACATGGTGGACAAGCACACAGGCAGGGGAAACCCTCTCTCAAGCAAAAAAATCACAAAATGGCCCCTCCCAGTGGTGGGCAGGCCACCTGCAATCCCCCGACTTTGACTATTTCATGCCAAGCCTTTCTGACCTGCAAAGTTATTGTTGCAAAATCAGCTGATAATCTTATGGGAGCTTCCTTGTAAATTACTGTCTTTCTCTTGCTGCTTTTAAGATTCTCACTTTGTCTCTCACTTTTGGCATTTTAATTATGACGTGTTTGTGTGGACCTCTCTGGGTTTCTCTTGTTTGGAACTCTCTGGGCTTCCTGGATTGTATGTCTATTTTCTTCACCAGATTAAGAAAGTTTTCAGGCCCTGGCCGGTTGACTCAGCGGTAGAGCGTCGGCCTGGCGTGCGGGGGACCCGGGTTCGATTCCCAGCCAGGGCACATAGGAGAGGCGCCCATTTGCTTCTCCTCCCCTCCCTCCTTCCTCTCTGTCTCTCTCTTCCCCTCCCGCAGCCGAGGCTCCATTGGAGCAAAGATGGCCTGGGCGCTGGGGATGGCTCCTTGGCCTCTGCCCCAGGCGCTAGAGTGGCTCTGGTTGTGGCAGAGCGACGCCCCGGAGGGGCAGAGCATCGCCCCCTGGTGGGCAGAGCGTTGCCCCTGGTGGGCGTGCCGGGTGGATCCCGGTCGGGCGCATGCGGGAGTCTGTCTGACTGTTTCTCCCTGTTTTCCCCGTTTCCAGCTTCAGAAAAAATAAAAAAATAAAAATAAAAAAAAGAAAGTTTTCAGTCATTATTTCTTCAAATGGGCTGTTCAATGCCTTGCTATCTCTCTCCCTTTCTCTGTCTGTCTGTCTTTCTCTTCCTTCAAGTACACCAATGATGTAAATGTTGTTATGCTTGATGATGTCTCAAAGGTCCCTTAAACTATCCTCATTTTCAAAATTCTTTTTGCTGTTCTGATTGTATCGTTTTTTACTGACTTGTATTCCCAATTGTTGATTTCATTCTCTCTTCATCTAATCTTCTGTTGACTCAATTGAATATTACTGTGTTAGCCAGGTTGATGGACACTCAGCTATGGTCCCATATGTCCCTGCAAGGTTGGGACTCAGCAAAGGAACAATGACTCCTGCCAGCACTTCTGTCTGGGAGAAAGCTGCCCCTCTAACCCTTGCTCTGAAGCCAACAATTAAGTTCCTCCCCAGAGCTGAAGGTCATCGTGAATCTATTAGCAAATAAGAGGAACACTGAGACCCCAGAAGCCCTGTCTCACTGAAACATAATCATTGGTTTTCACAGCCAGATGTTATGGGAACTTCCCTTCTGGAACTCTGGGCTGAGAAGGCTGATGTTGTACTGGGATCCCTCACTCATTAGTGGGGAACTTCCCAACAGATTTACCCGTTTCAAGTCTCAAATTTCTCACATGGTGTGGGGCCAGCCCATTTGTGTCTCTTCCAGACAGTCTTGATATGACTTCTTTTTCATATTCTTATTTATAGGATTTCTGTTCAGATAGATTTCAGGTGTTTCTCAATGATGGTTTTTCTATGGGTTAGTGGTCATGTTGATGTGGTTGTGGGAGGAGGTACATACAGCATTTCCCTACTGTGCCTTCTTGACTGGAAGTCTCTCCTTTATTTCTAAAGGATAACTTGGCCAGAGATAGACATTTTTGTTTGAGTTTTATCAGACTTTAACTTTTCATCCCACTGCCTTTTAGAATCTGTAATTTCTTCTGGGAAATTGGCTGTTAATCTTATTGAGTTTCCTTTATATGTGACTATTTATTTCTCTCTTGCTGCTTGCAAGATTTGGACACTAACAGTATACCTAGAATATGTCTCAGGGTGGATTATATTTTGACATAATTCTGCTCGGAGATTCTTTTTTTTTTTTTTTACTGGAATTATTTATTTATTTATTTATTTTATTCATTTTAGAAAGAAGAGAGAGAGAGAGAGAAGGGAGGAGGAGCAGAAAGCATCAACTCCCATATGTGCCTTGACCAGGCAAGCCCAGGGTTTCGAACCGGCGACCTCAGCATTTCCAGGTCGACACTTTATCCACTGCGGCACCACAGGTCAGGCTGCTCGGAGATTCTTGAGCTAATTGGATATGTATGTAGATTTGTTAATTTCATTAGATTTGGTGGGTATTAGCCATTATTTTTTATACACTTTTTCTAATGATTTCTTTCTCACTTCTCCTTTGGGGATTTCTATGATATGTATGTTGGTATGTTTGGTGATAGCTCACAGGTTTCTAAGGCTCTGTCATTTTTATTTATTCTTTTTTCTTTCTGCTCTTCAAACTGCATAATTTTTCAGTGAGCTTACCTTCAAGTGTGCTGATTCTCTTTCTGCGTATTCAAACCTGATGTTGAAATCCTTTGGTAAACTTTTATTTTGGTTATTGTACTTTTCAGCTCCATGAATTCTTTATTTCTTTTTGAAATTTCTATTTCTTTATTGATACTCTCTATGTGGTTAAACATATGCCTCCTGGCTTCCTTTACTTTTATATCCTTGGTTTCCTTTATCTCTTTGAATACATTTAAGAAAGTTGATTTGAATACTTACTCCAGTAAGCCCAAAATCTGGGCCTCCTCAGGAATAATTTGTCAGTTTCTTTTTTTGCCTGTAAATGAGTCAATCTTTCTGGATTCATTGAATGCCTCATGATTTTTGTTAAAAACTACATATTTAAAACAATATTATGTGATCACTCTAAAACCCAGATTTGTCCCTCTTCTCTGGCCACGGGTTTTCCTGTTCATTGTAGGTTATGGTTGATTGTTTAGTGACTTTTCTTTTTAAAAAAAAATTATTTTTTTTTTGAGGCAGAAACAGGGAGAGTCAGAGAGAGGGACAGATAGGAAGGGAGGAGATGAGAAACATCAATTCTTCATTGCAGTTCTTTAGTTGTTCATTGATTGATTTCTCATATGTGCCTTGACTTGGAGGGGCTACAGCAGACCAAGTGACCCTTTGGCTCAAGCCAGCGACCTTGGGCTTAAGATGGTGAGCCTTGCTCAAACCAGATGAGCCCATGCTCAAGCTAGCAACCTCGGGGTCTTGAACCTGGGTCCTCCACATCCCACTCTGATGCTCTATCCACTGCGGCACCGCCTGGTCTGGCATTTGGTGACTTACCTAATCTATTTTTGTATAGACTGTATTCTTTGTCTGTGCTCACTAAGGTCTCTATTCTGTGAGTGTAGGGGTCAGGTAGTGATTTGACAAAGATATACTAAAATGTCTGGAGACAAAAGAAAAATGGAAAACATCTCCCAGGTTTTGAAGCTGAGATCTGTGTGTGTGAGTTGGGACATGCCTTCAACAATCATCTGTACCACTTACAGCTCTTGTCTTTCCCATTACTTCCTGCTCATATAGAGATGGAGATCAACCCGAGGTGATCTCACGGCCTTCTCGGGTCTTTCCTGATCACATGCCCCGAGCTGGACGTGCACATGGCCCTCAGGACTCCCAGGAGGATGTGAGAGTCCTCACAACACTTACTGCCTGTGGCTCCTCCCTCCCCAGCTCTGTCTCCCAGGCTCTTCTCCACGTCCATATTTGCCCCAGCTGATGTTTTTGCCCAGAGACCACTGCTGGTTCCTTGACATGAAATAGTTTTTGCACATGGTCTTTGCCTTAGTTCATTCTTGACCCTGAGAGAGTTCTGAGTTAGAAAAAAATAAAGATAAGGTATTTACATCCATCCTGCAAGGAGCCACCTGACAGGTCCTAACAGAAAATCATGATTCTTTGACAATGTCCACTCTGATTCCTCTGTCACCAAGAACCCACTCACACTGGTGGCACTGCCTTCAAGGTCACAGCTCAGCTAGGGAGGCGGGAGGGGCCACAGGTAACAAGACAACACACGGCTGTCCTCTTCAATTCCTGTTGCCTTCTTCTGTTTTTAGCATTTTCTTGGTAGCTATAAACACTAAATTTTTCATACTTTTGAACAAGTTGATTCTGAGAGTTTTTGTTAGTTTTTCCATTGTTCTGAGTGGAGATGAACCTTTGAAGTTTTCTAGGCCACTGTTGTCTCTGAGGTCACTCCCTTCAGCCTATTTAAAGTTGTACTTGTGCCTCACAATTCCTGGTCTTCTAAGAACGTCCAGGAAACGCATTCATTTGGTAACATTGACTAAGTACCTACTTTATTCTGGGTACTGTGTATAAGAAGTGGCATCTGAATAAAACCATCAAGCTCTCTCAGCTGTCGAGGATGACAGCCCCTGGGTGTGGTTGGAGGACAGGGAAATAACTACAGCACAGCATGGTATTTTGTTTATCTTTTGTATATGTTTTGAACCTGACATTATTAATATTGTATAAAGACTGTGTTAATTTGTATGGATCTATCTCACCAATTGGCTTTTCTGCTTTGCTTCCTTCTTAAACATTTCTATATATTCATTGTCAATATATTTAGGGCAGGTATTTTGCTAATATGTACAGTTATACTTATTTGAAAATCTTTTTTTACTCCTGTACTTGAAAGGTCAATTTCCCATCCCAAATTCCTACTTTGATAGTGGTTGTCCCTCAGTCTATGGTGACCACATTGCCCTGTCCTCTGACCACCACTCCTGACAGGGGGACTGAGCCACCTTCTACCTGTAGTTCCTTCCAGGTGACCTGTTTCCTTCTGTGGCTACTTTAAGGTCAGCATCTGTCTCTGTGTCTGATGCTCCAGTGAAACATGAGTCTGTGTGGATCTCTGCAATGTGTCCTTAATCCTGAGCCGTAGTCTCCCCACACCGCGCCCCCTCCATGTGCTCTCTTCTCCCCTCTGGACTTGAACTAGACTCATGTTAAACCTCCTCATTCAGTCACCATGCAGCTGTGGTCGCAGAATAACGGCCACAGGAATATGTCCAAGCCTAATTCCTGGAGCCTGTGACTGTCACCATGCTCAGCAAGAGGGACTTTGAGGGTGATATTAAAGGCATGACCTTGGAATAAGAGATTACTCTGCTAGCAGGGAGGGGATAAACAAATCTCCTGGGTCCTTAAATGTGAACATGACTAAGAAGTGTGGGTCAGATGGAGCACTGATTTCATCTGTAGTGATTTCTACACAGTAACATACCATCAACCCTGTCTTCTTTAGTCTTAATGAAGTG